>NC_057795.1:96226382-96497644 GCF_018294505.1 Triticum aestivum | reverse complement strand
AACGGCCTCTCGCGCTCCTACGCACGCGCAGGCGAGGGAGGCCGCGCCGGCGGCGCTTCCGGCGAGCGGTGGCGATCCTTGGATGGCGAGGAAGGGGAGAAATGGCGCAGGGCGGCGGGAATGTACGGATCCGGGCAGCGCAGTGCCGGATCCGGCCGCGGGAGGAAGTCAGAGGGACTCCAGCGACGAGATCCAAGCGGCGGCGGCGAGCTCGGACGCCATGGCGGCTCCTGCGAGGGAGAGAGAGGCCATGAGGGAGGAGGAGAGGAAGGGGAAGAAGGACGGGAGGCAGCGGCGCTGGCCTGGGACGGTGGAGACGGCGGCTGACGAGATGGGCGGCGGCGCAGCACGGCGAGACGGCGGCGGCGCGAAGCGGAAGGAGTGCAGGGGCGCTCGGGCAATTGGCGGCGCGGAGCCAGCGCCTCGGCCCAGATCGGGACCCGGACGGGCCGCAGATGGGCTCCGACGGGCCCGCGCGGCTGGAGGCGAGGGGGAGTGCGCAAGGAGGCGACGTGGCCGCGCCTGAGTGGCCACGAGCGGCGGCGGGCGACGGCGCAGCCAATGGCTACGCGCCAAGTGGCGAGCAGGGGCTGGAGGGGCGCGGAAATGGAGGGTAGCGGCGGCGCTGATGATTGGGCTGCACGGAAAACAAGGAGGAGAGGGGGTAGGCTGCCAAGATTGGAAGGGGAAGGTGTATATAAAGGGTAGGGGCTAGGGTTTGAGGGTTTGGGGGCGTTTCGGAGCCTTGGATCGCCATCGGACAGCTCCGGATCGAGGGGAAGTTAGGTGGGCTGCAGGTGGGCTGTGAGGGGAGGGTTTGGGCTGAGAGGAGAGAAGAGAAGTGAGGCCCGGCAACAGTTTCGGAGACCGAAACGTCCGATGAATATACCGACTATATCGCGGTTACATATTTAACGGTTGGGCAGTCAAACGGACTCTGAATGCGACGAAACTTGGCAGGCGGTCTGCCTACACTATAATAAGACCGCACGACAAGTTGCAACCCATTCCGAGAACATTTTTATGCCACTTATAAAATAATATTTCGGAGGTGCCGCGAGCGCGTGCGAGTGTGGTCGGGCTCAGAACAGACAACGGAGAGAACCGGCGGAACCCGAACGGATGCAAGTTTTATGAAAACATATGGATGCGATGCACATGATGCTATGAGATGATATGCAAGACAAGAACAAAATGCAAAACAACAGACAAAAACCCAACCACGAAGGAAATATCATATAGCATCTCCGAAAAAGGCAAGAGTCGGAGTTACGAATATGGAAAGTTGTATCCGGGGCGTTACATCCAGTGACTGTTCCTCTTATTACAGAAGCACTTAGTCTCGGGTTTGGGTTCAACCTTGGGTTTCTCCACTAGAGCAGCAGCTGATTTGCCGTTTCATGAAGTATCCCTTCTTGCCCTTGCCCTTCTTGAAACTAGTGGTATCACTAACCATCAACAATTGATGCTCCTTCTTGATTTCTACTTTCGCGGTGTCAAACATCACGAATATTTCAAGGATCATCGTATCTATCCCTGATATGTTACAGTTCATCACGAAGCTCTAGTAGCTTGGTGGCAATGACTTTGGAAAAACATCACTATCTCATCTGGAAGATTAACTCCCACTCGATTCAAGTGATTGTGGTACTCAAACAATCTGAGCACAAGCTCAACGATTGAGCTTTTCTCCCCAGTTTGCAGGCTAAGAGACTCATCGGAGGTCTTATACCTCTTGACGTGGGCATGAGCCTGAAATCCCAATTTCAGCCCTCGAAACATCTCATATGTTTCGCGATGTTTCGAAATCGTCTTTGGTGCCTCAACTCTAAACCGTTTAACATTACTGAACTATCACGTAGTTATCAAAACGTGTATGTCAGATGTTCGCAACATCCACAGACGACGTTCGAGGTTCAGCACACTGAGCGGTGCATTAAGGACAGAAGCCTTCTTCGAAGCAACGAGGACAATTCTCGGTTTATGGACCTAGTCCGCATAATCGCTACTATCAACTTTCAACTAAATTTTCTCTAGGAACATATCTAAACAGTAGAACTAAAGTGCGAGCTTACAACATAATTTGCAAAGACCTTTTGACTACGTTTAGGATAATTAAGTTCATCTTATGAACTCCCACTCAGATAGACATCCCTCTAGTCATCTAAGTGATTACATGATCCGAGTCAACTAGGCCGTGTCCGATCATCACGTGAGACGGACTAGTCATCATCGGTGAACATCTTCATGTTGATCGTATCTACCATATGACTCATGCTCGACCTTTCGGTCTCTTGTGTACCGAGGCCATGTTTGTACATGCTAGGCTCGTCAAGTCAACCTAAGTGTTTCGCGTGTGTAAATCTGGGTTACACCCGTTGTATGTGAATGCTAGAATCTATCACACCCGATCATCACATGGTGCTTCGAAACAACGAACTTTCGCAACGGTGCACAGTTAGGGGGAACACTTTCTTGAAATTTTTAATGAGGGATCATCTTATTTACTACCGTCGTTCTAAGCAAATAAGATGCATAAACATGATAAACATCACATGCAATCAAAAAGTGACATGATATGGCCAATATCATTTTGCTCCTTTTGATCTCCATCTTCGGGGATCCATGGACATCATCGTCACCGGCATGACACCATGATCTCCATCATCGTGTCTCCATGAAGTTGTCTCGCCAACTATTACTTCTACTACTATGGCTAACGGCTTAGCAATAAAGTAAAGTAATTACATGGCATTGTTCAATGACACGCATGTCATATAATAAATTAAGACAACTCCTATGGCTCCTGCCGGTTGTCATACTCATCGACATGCAAGTCGTGATTCCTATTACAAGAACATGATCAATCTCATACATCACATATCATTCATCACATTCTTTTGGCCATATCACATCACATAGCATACCCTGCAAAAACAAGTTAGACGTCCTCTAATTGTTGTTTGCATGTTTTACGTGGCTGGTATGGGTTTCTAGCAAGAACGTTTCTTACCTACGCAAAATCACAACATGATATGTCAATTGCTATTTACCCTTCATAAGGACCCTTTTCATTGAATCCGATCCGACTAAAGTGGGAGAGACTGGCACCCGCTAGCCACCTTATGCAACAAGTGCATGTCAGTCGGTGGAACCTGTCTCACGTAAGTGTACATGTATGGTCGGTCTGGGCCGCTTCATCCCACAATACCGTCAAAACAAGTTGGACTAGTAACGGTAAGCATATTGAACAAAATCAACGCCCACAACAACTTGTGTTCTACTCGTGCATAGAAACTACGCATAGACCTAGCTCTAATACCACTGTTGGGGAATGTAGCAGAAATTCAATATTTTCTATGCAACACCAAGATCAATCTATGGAGTAATGTAGCAACGAGGGAAGGGGAGTGCATCTACATACCCTTGCAGATCGCTAAGCGGAAGCGTTCAAGTGAACGGGGTTGATGGAGTCGTACTCGTCGTGATCCAAATCACCGATGATCCTAGCACAGAACGGACGACACCTCCGCGTTCAACACACATACGGTTGGGAGAGACATCTCCTCCTTCATGATCCAGCAAGGGGAGGAGAGGTTGGTGGAGATCCAGCAGCACGACGGCGTGGTGGTGGAAGTAGCGGGATCCCGGCAGGGCATCGCCAAGCGCAAGCGGGGAGGAAGAGGTGTCATGGGAGGGAGGAAGGCGCCAGGGACTCAGGTGTGGCTGCCCTCCCTCCCCTCCACTATATATAGGGGCCTAGGGGGGCGTTGGCCCCCTTGTAGATCCCATCTAGGGACGGGGGCGGCTGCCCTAGGGGTGGCTTGGCCTCCAAGCCAAGTGGAGGCGCCAACACCCCATAGGGTTTCTAACCCTAGGCGCATGGGAGGCCCAAGGGGGGCGCACCAGCCCACCAGGGGCTTGTTCCCACGCCCCTTCAGCCCGTGGGGACCTCCGGGATAGGTGGCCCCCCTGGTGGTCCCGGTACAATATCGATGACCCCTGAAACTTTCCCGGTGGCCGAAACTGGATTTCATATATATCAATCTTTAACTCCGGACCATTCCGGAACTCCTCGTGACGTCCAGGATCTCATCCGGGACTCCAAACAACTTTCGGGTTACCGCATACTAATATCTCTACAACCCTAGCGTCACTGAACCTTAAGTGTGTAGACCCTACGGGTTCAGGAACCATGCAGACATGACCGAGACGACTCTCCGGCCAATAACCAACAGCGGGATCTGGATACCCATGTTGGCTCCCACATGTTCCATGATTATCTCATCGGATGAACCACGATGTCGAGGATTCAATCAATCACGTATTCAATTCCCTTTGTCTAGCGATATTGTACTTGCCCGAGATTCGATCATCGGTATCCCGATACCTTGTTCAATCTCGTTACCGGCAAGTCTCTTTACTCGTTCTGTAACACATCATCCCGTGATCAACCCCTTGGTCACAATGTGCACATTATGATGATGTCCTACCGAGTGGGCCCAGAGATACCTCTCTGTCACACGGAGTGACAAATCCAGTCTCGATTCGTGCCAACCCAACAGACACTTTCGGAGATACCCGTAGTGTACCTTTATAGCCACCCAGTTACGTTGTGACGTTTGGTACACCCAAAGCATTCCTATGGTATCTGGGAGTTGCACAATCTCATGGTCTAAGGAAATGATACTTGACATTAGAAAAGCTTTAGCATACGAACTACACGATCTTTGTGCTAGGCTTAGGATTGGGTCTTGTCCATCACATCATTCTCCTAATGATGTGATCCCGTTATCAACGACATCCAATGTCCATGGTCAGGAAACCGTAACCATCTATTGATCAACGAGCTAGTCAACTAGAGGCTTACTAGGGACATGGTGTTGTCTATGTACCCACACATGTATCTGAGTTTCCAATCAATACAATTATAGCATGGATAATAAACGATTATCATGAACAAGGAAATATAATAATAATAACTAATTTATTGTTGCCTCTAGGGCATATTTCCAACAAAAACACCATATGATCCGACTAACAAAGCTACTGGTACATCAAGATTATGACATCTCAAGAACACGAGAGAGAGACAGATTAAACACATAGCTACTAGTACAGACCCTCAACCCCGAGGGTGGACTGCTCCCTCCTCATTGTGGTGGCCGCCAGGATGATGAAGATGGCCACCGGTGATGATCTCCCACTCCGACAGGGTGCCGGAATGGGGTCTAGGTTGGATCTCTTGGATACAGAGGCCTTGCGGCGGCTGAACATCTGATCTAGGGCTACCCCGTAGGGTTTTGGAATATTTGGGAATTTATAGGGCGAAGAGGCAGTCTAGGGGGTACCCGAGGTGGGCAGCACCCACCAGGGTGCGCGGGCCTCTTGGCATGCCCTGGTGGGTGCTGCTCCCCTCGAGCAGCCCCCAAGGTGCTGCTCTGGCCCATTGGTGGTCTTTTGGTCCATAAAAAATCTCCAAAAAGTTACACGGTGTTTGGACTCCCTTTGATATTGATTTCCTGCAATGTAAAAAACAAGCAAAAGACAGCAACTAGCACTGGGCACTGGGTCAATAGGTTAGTCCCAAAAAATGATATGAAGTTGCTATAAAATGATTGTAAAAGATCCAAGAATGATAATATAATGGCATGAATACTTCATAAATTATAGATACGTTGGAGACATACGAGGGCTTATAATTTCGCCTCCCGACGTATTCACCTCAAGGGTGATGTCAACAATAATAACTCATGCTACCCATATCCAACTGGATATATGTGCCTAGATCTTTCCTCACCACATGATGCTTTTCCAAAATAGAAAAATAAAAAGGAATAGAGAGAAAAATAAAAACTTTGACTCTTGCATGAAAGTAAATACATAAAAGTGAAAGATAGGCCCTTCGCAGAGGGAAGCGGAGGTTGCCATGTGCTTATTTGTTTGTATTCTCACCCCCTTAGTGCAAAAGAACGTCACGTTATATTGCCCCTTGTGATGGCAACCTTTATTATGCAGTCTGTCGCTTTTATTCTTTACCATCACAAGTTCATACAACGCTCAATTTTCTCTTACACTAAATGATCTCAAACTGTTAGAAGCAATTTTTATTGCCTTATTGCACCTATGACAACTTACTTGAAGTATATTACTCAATCCTTAGGTAGCTAAGGTGGACTCTTGAGAATAAGATTTGGGTTTAAGGGTTTTTTGATGCACAAGTAGTATCTCTACTTGGTGCGGAATTTTTGGCTAGCAAAGATGGCACAAGCACCACATGTTGAAGGATCTATGACAATATAACTTCTATGTGAATATGAACAAACATAAATCATTATGTTGTCTTCCTTGTCCAGCGTTAACAAATTTGGCATATAATATTTTGATGGGGGCTCAGAATCACATAAGATTTCCAAGATAGTGTATTTGCATGTGAAAGTTCTCTTCCTTCTACTAATCATTCATGAATTGCTTGTATGACCAATATTGTGATTGTCAAGCCTCAAAATATTTCACTTTCTAAACCCAATGTGAAGCTACGTATAATTTCAACTTCATTACATTGAATTTATTCAACAATTTACTCATAGGATATAAGTGAAGCACAAGAGTAAATGACAAACTACTCCAAAATGATATAAGTGAAGATCATGCGAATAGTTATGTGAATGGGTAGATATTTGAGGACGCTCTTTTATTTAAAAATTTCAGATCTAAGTATCTTATTAAAACAGAAAGAAAAACAAAACAATATGAAATTCCAAGAACAGCATAACTCGTGTGAAGAAGCAAAAACTTAGGCTCAACCAATACTAACCGATAATTGTTGAAGAAGAAATGTGAGATGCCTACTGGGGCATCCCCAAGCTTAGATGCTTGAGACTTCTTGGATTATTAACTTTGGATGCCTTGGGCATCCCCAAGCTTGAGCTTTTGTGTCTCCTTATTCCTCTTCTATCACGGTTTCCCTAAATCTCAAAAACTTCATTCACGCAAAAATCAACAAGAACTCATGAGATAAGTTATTATAAATCAATGCAAAACCTTATCATTCTCTACTGTAGAAAATCACTAAAATTATTATTAAACATTGCATACTAAATGCCTCTGCATATTTAATAGTCCTATCCTCAAATAGACTCATTAAACAAGCAAACATATGCAAACAATGCAAACATAACAGCAATCTGTCTAAACAGAACAGTCTGTAAAGAATGCAAGATTCATCATACTTTCCTAACTCCAAAAATTATGAACAAATACCACACTGTAGAAAATTTATTATATCATACTATGCAAAAAGTTTCAACATTTTATCAGATTCTGACTTTTCTCAGGAATTTTTGCAACAACGATAAACTTTCTGTTTTGAAACAGCAACATGTACACTTGCAAAATAAGCATGGTAAAGGCTATCCTTGCCACTTTTATTGATAAGAAAGACGCAAAACATTATTCTAAATATCAACAAGCAAATCCTAAAAGAATGATGCTCCAAGTAAAACTCATATCATGTGACAAATGAAAACATCGCTCCAAGTGAGGTTACCGATAATGTTGGAGACGAAAGAGGGGATGTCTTCCGGGGCATCCCCAAGCTTAGTTGCTTGGATCTTCCTTGAATATTACCTTGGGGTGCCTTGGGCATCCCCAAGCGTAGGGTCTTGTCACTCCTTATTCTCCTCATATCGACATCTCACCCAAAACTTGAAAACTTCAATCACACAAAAAATGGAACTTCGTGAGATAGATTAGTATGATAAGGAGCAAACCATTTCACTTTGGTACTGTCAAAGACAAGATTCATTATTGTTTCCACACAATGTGTACTGTAGCATATCATTACCACAATTTATATTGAGCAATATAAGCCATAGAAACTAGGAAATAAGCAAACTATGCATTGAAAACAGAATCTATCGATTGATTTTCAACGGTCATAGTAGGACAACTCCCGACCCGCTCCCGTCCAGCTCCCTCCCGCTAGGGTTCCACCGCCGCTGCCGCCGCCCTAGCCTCCTCCCACCGCCGCCGACCGCCGGTGCGCGTGCCCCGGCCCATCCCGCCCCCTCTTCCCCCTCCCACTCCCGTTCCCGCCCCTGCGCCGCCTCCCAGGGAGGTGGCTGAGGTGGCGCGCCCCTGCCCTTCCTCTCGGCTCCCACCTTCGTGAGATCTCCCCCGCCGCCGCCGGCGGGTGCCCAGGCGCTGGCCCGGGTGCTGCCGGCGGCGGCAGCCCTTCTTTACCCATGTGCTCGTCTCCTTCCCGGGGCAGGTGACAGCGCCCTGCTTGGCTGGGCGGCGGGCCGGCGACCCGGCAGCGGTCACCGGCGGTAGGCGCGGTGGCGGTGCTGCCCTTTGCGGCATGGTGGCGTGGTGGCGTGTGGTGACCGGTAGCGCGCCTCGACCTAGATCTAGGCCCTCCCGGCCCCATCTGGGCCCTAGCGGGCTGGCCATTGGCGTAGCTGCGATGTCCTCTGCATGGCGCGGAGGAGGAGTAGCTCAGACTCGAGGTGGTGGCATCGACGGCATGCCTTCTGCAGCGTGAAGGCAGGAGCTTTACGGGCATATGAGGACCCGGCCGAACCTGTGGGCCCACGGGACCGGTATGCTCCTGTTGTCACATCCCGTCAGTTATCATCGTTGACGGTGGAGGTTGGGCCCTCCCGCGTGCCGATGATGCTGCTGTCGCAAGTCCCGGCTCCTCTTCTTCGTTGTGCAGGCCTCTTTCGCTGTGCCATGGTGAGAAGGCGCGGAAGCTTCAAGACCGTTTTGGCACAGAGTGGTGGTTTGTTTGGTGGCGTGCTTCGGAGCACCCGAGGTGAAGGTTGGGATCAGGAGAAATCCGTGTCGGCCGAGCCGACTCCGACGCGGTGGTGCCTGAGGGTGTCGCCGAACCTTCCTGGAGGGTGTCGGAGGTACCCTTCCTCTCTCCTCGTCGCGTACTGGGGGAAACCCTTGGCAGCAGCTTCGTCATCGTCGCGTCCTTTCTTGGAGGTGTTGATTGGTACCGGCGCTTCAGAGTATAGGAGCTTAGTGGAGGACCCCCGATGGGCGCGGCGGTCCTGAAGCTTCTTCGTTTTTGTTGATCTACCGGTGTCGATATTTGTTCCTTTTATTTTTCTCTATTTTTATTTTGGGCGTGCCTCTGCTGCTTCCACCCCTGCACCTATATGCTTGTACCGGTGATGTTTGCTTTGTAATACAAAGCGGGGGGAAACCCTATTTCGGAAAACAGAATCTGTCAAAAATAGAACGGCCTGAAGTAATCTGTACTCCAACCATACTTCTGTAACTCCAAAAATTCTGAAAAATTAGGACAACGTAGAGAATTTGTATCTATCACCTGTTAAAAAATTAGATCAAAAGCACTTTCCAGTGAATTTTCAAATTTCCTGGACTCAGCGCAAAAGTTTCTGTTTTTGCATAGAATCAAGTCAACTATCATCCTCACTATACCAAAGGCTTTACTTGGCACTTTATTGAAACAAAAGCAATAAAACATGATTACTACAGTAGCATAATCATATACACAAAAATAGTAGGTAAAAGTGTTGGGTTGTCTCCCAACAAGCGCTTCTCTTTAATGCCTTTTAGCTAGGCATGATGAGTTCAATGATGCTCGCATAAAAGATAAAGATTGAAACATAACAAGAGCATCATGAATCATAAGTTCCTATTGTTGGGGAACGTAGTAATTTCAAAAAAATTCCTACGCACGCGCAAGATCATGGTGATGTATAGCAACGAGCGAGGAGAGTGAGTCCACGTACCCTCGTAGACCGAAAGCGGAAGCGTTAGCACAACACAGTTGATGTAGTCGTACGTCTTCACGATTCGACCGATCCAAGTACCGAATGTACGACACCTCCAAGTTCAGCACACGTTCAGCTTGATGACTTCCTGAGGGAGTTCTGGATTAGGGGGTATCCGGACAGCCGGACTGTGTACAACGTCTGTACTATTGAAACGTGAAGATACAAGACTCAAGACTTTGGCCCGTGTCCGGATGGGACTCTCCTTTGCGTGGAAGGCAAGCTTGGCGATCCGGATACTGTTTTTCCTTTCTTGTAACCGACTCCATGTAAACTCTAGCCCTCTCCAGTGTCTATATAAACCGGAGAAGTTGGTCCTTAGAAGGCCGATCATAATGACAATCATACCATCATAGGCTAGCTCTTAGGGTTTAGCCTCTACGATCTTGTGGTAGATCTACTCTTGTACTACCCATATCTTCAATATTAATCAAGTAGGAAGTAGGGTTTTACCTCCATCGAGAGGGCCCGAACCTGGGTCAACATCTGTGTCCCTTGCTTCCTGTTACCATCAGACTTGACGCACAGATCGGGACCCCCTACCCGAGATCCGACAGTTTTGACACCGACATTGGTGCTTTCATTAAGAATTCCTCTATGACGTTGCTGCAAGGCTCGATGGCTCGTCTCACCATCAAGTATGACATTACCTCAGAGGGAGCTCTGGCTATAGGCCAGACTCTCCAAGTCGGAGGCCTTATCATGGCCTCCCCATCGGTGGTAGCGCCGACGCTGTCCTCTCGGGTCATCAATCATAACCTTCGCGTTAGTTCGGAACTTGCCGAACAGATGGATCCAATGGAGCTCTCCTCCCTTAATGAGCTCTTGGATCGCATCGCCACTCTGGGAGTCGCTACAGACTACGACTGGATCGGGCTTAAATCCGACTAGAGGGACATCAGATCTCCGTCGGCCACCCATGAGATAGCGATAGTGGAGGAACCACACGCGGATTGCCCCTCAACTCCGAGGACAAATTATGCTCAAATCACCGAACTCCTTGAGCCGAACACCTGCTCAAAGGGAGACATGACCCAGGTCCCGGGATTAGAATTGGGCATTGAGCTAAAGAAATTGGGCAGCACCCCGGATTCTGGGTTGTTAAGCTCGGAACCACCTGCGCCCTGGGACGTTAGATCGGATCAAAATCCGGATTCAGCTAACAACATCTACCTGTACTTAAATTGCTTCTCCCACATCAGGCAAGAGCCCCAGGAAACCGTACATCACTACTGGGCCAGATTCCTCCTTGCGCTCAACAAGGTCAGGGATCGCCGCGAGGAGAACGTGGTCTCGCTCTTCTGCAAAAACTGGACGGACAAAGGACTCCTCAATGCTATAAGCCGCCGTGACATAGTATGCTTCACGGACTTGGCAATCATAGTACGGAAGTACTGTGTAATGGAAAGCGCTTGGAAAACCCAAACAGAATTTTGGGATAGTATTGCTCTCACCAAGACCTTTGTCCGCACTAAACAGACGAACTCTCGTAAGTCGTCCGATCCAATCCCCAAGAAACCAAAGCCCACCCCAGGGCGGGGATCCGTATTTGAAAAATGGCTCGACGGGCCATGTAAGCTCCATAGTACTCCGGATACGATACCAACTCATAGCCTTAGGGCATGTTGGATACTCCGGCAGGTGGCAAAAAGTGGCGAGGATCTTCTTATAGGCCATAAAGCGGAACAACATCCTGCCAGCAAACACAATACGGTACTAACAGTCTTCGAGACTTTTGCCTCGAACAATAGGCGCAAGCGAGCTCATCGAAGCTCCGCCGAAATTTGCCATGTGGCAAAGATAAACCCCTGGAACGACACTGCCATAACTTTTAATGCCAGTGATGAACCTCGATTCTAGACTGTTCGGGTACCAGCCGCTCTGGTCCTTAGCCCGATCGTAGATGGCTTTCGACTCACTAAAGTACTCATGGACGGCGGAAGCGGATTAAATCTGATTTATGAAGAAACACCCAGCAAGATGGAAATTGATAAGAGCCACATTGAACAAAGAGGCACAACCTTTAGGGGAATTATCCCTACTCGGGAAGCGCGATGTGCAGGAAAAATCACACTCGATGTAGTATTCGGCACGCCGGAGAATTATAGGTCCGAAGAAATCACATTCCAAGTGGCTCCCTTTAGCAGCGGATACCACGCCCTTCTAGGGCGGGACGCGTTTACAAGCTTTCAAGCTGTACCCGGACCCAATGGAATTATCACTCTAGCGAGTGATCCGGACGTTGCACTTCGCGCTGAAAATAAAACCGCGGCACTAGCCCTAAAAGCATTATCTGAAGCCCTAGCAACCGAAGAGTTAACAACAGTACGGGCCACCATGGACAGGGACGATGTGATACTAGACAAGCGACCCAAGTCCACCTCATTTAAACCTGCAGACGAGATAGCCAAATTCCAAGTCCATCCAACGGACCCCACGAAGACAGCTTCCATCGAGGCACAGTTGAGCCCCGCGATGGACGCCGCACTGCGAGATTTCTTACGCGAAAATTGGGACATTTTCGCCTGGCACCCATCGGACATGCTAGGTATCCCACGCAGATTGGCCGAACACAGCCTCGGTATTCTAAAAGGATACAAACCGGTCAAGCAGACCCTAAGGCGATTCTCAGATCCCAAACGACAAGCAATGGGAGAAGAGTTAGCCAAGCTACTTCAGGCCGGATTCATCAGAGATATTAAACATCCGGATTGGCTAGCAAATTTGGTGATGGTGCCAAAGAAGGACAAATCCTGGTGCCTATGCGTCGACATCAAAGACCTCAACAAGGCTTGCCCCAAGGATCCCTTTCCCCTCCCTCGCATCGATCAGATTATCGATGCCACAGCTGGACATGACTCGCTGTGTTTTCTCGACGCATACTCTGGATACCATCAAATAAATATGGCAGAGTCCGACCAAGCTGCAACAACTTTCATAATGCCATACGACCCTTTTTGCTTCAACACTATGCCTTTCGGGCTCAAGAATGCCGGCGCAACCTATCAACGCATGATTCAAACATGCCTGGAAAAACAAATCGGCAAAACAGTGGAAGCATATGTGGACGACGTGGTCATAAAAACTAGACACGTCGAAACCCTAATAGATGACTTGAGGCTTACATTCGATAACCTCCGGACATACGACATTAAGTTGAATCCAGAAAAATTCGTCTTTAGCGTCCCCTCGGGGAAACTACTGGGCTTCATTGTTTCCAATAGAGGAATTGAAGCGAGCCGGCAAAAATCCGAGCTCTATCACAGTTGGCTATACCAACAGACCTCAAGCACATCCAGAAGCTAGCCGGATGTGTGGCCGCTTTGAGCCGCTTTATCTCCAGGCTAGGAGAAAAGGCATTGCCTCTTTACCGCCCCCTTCGGCGCACCGAACACTTCGTATGGACGGATGCAGCCGTGGCCGGACTCGATGAAATAAAGACCTTATTGGCTAGTAATCTAGTCCTAACGGCACCGAACATCGGCAAACCTATGCTACTGTACATAGCTGCAACACATTAAGTTGTAAGCGCAGTACTTGGCGTCGAACGAGAGGTTGACGGATACAAATTCCCGCTCCAAAAGCTGGTTTATTACGTATCCACAATCCTCACTCCATGCAAATCCCGATACCCACACTATCCAGAAATAGCATACGCGGTCTTCATGGCATCCCGGAAGCTGCAACACTAGTTTCAAGAGTGCTCGATTACAGTAGCCTCCGAAGTACCACTCAATGACATATGACATAATAAACAACCGCGATGCTATGGCCCGGATTGCTAAATGGGCCATCGAGATCCTTCCATTGGACATAATGTACAAACCACGGTGGGCCATCAAGTCGCAAGTACTGGTCGACTTTGTCGCCGAATGGATGGAAGCCGAACTCCCTAAAGAGTACAGCGCATACTCCAACTGGATCATGCACTTTGACGGCTCTAAAATGCTGGCCGGATTGGGAGCAGGTGTAGTCCTGACATCTCCCACCAGAGACACGGTCCAGTACGTCCTCCAGATATTATAAACAGACTCCAACAATGCAGCCGAATATGAGGCTTTGTTGCATGGTCTTCGGATGGCAGACTCTATGGGCATCCAACGCCTGGAAGTGCGCGGGGATTCGAACCTTGCAATATCACAAATAAACAGAGACTTTGATGCCAAGGATCCGAAAATGGCGGCCTACCGTAATGTCGTCCTCAAAATGTCAGCTCGGTTCGAAGAGCTCGAATTCCACCATGTGGCTCGAGAAAACAATCAAGCGGCGGACGTCCTCACCCGCATCGGTGCCAAACGCGACCCTGTCCCACCTAACATATTCCTGGAAAGGTTGTTCAAGCCATCCATGGTATGGCAAGGGGAGTCCGGCAATACCAGCACGGATCCGAACACAACCGCAGATTCCGAAATATCATACACAATCGGAGGCTCTGCCACCGAAATAACATCTTCGGCCCACAAAATCATGGCCGTCATTGCCCCGTGGACTGAGCCTTTCTTGGCCTACCTAAATAGGCAGGATCTCCCCGAAGACCAAAATGAAGCATGCTGCATAGTACGGCATTCTAAAGCTTACAAAGTCCACAAAGGGGAACTCTATAAGAAAAGCACGACCGGAGTGCTCCAAAGGTGCATCTCCGAAGAGGAAGGGCGGCAACTCTTGGCTGAAATCCATGCCGGACTGGGCGGACACCATGCCGCGGCTCGAGCTCTAGTCAACAAAGCCTTCCGTATAGGCTTCTATTGGCCGACGGCTCGAGCATACGCACAGGACCTTGTCCAACATTGTGTCGGTTGCCAGCTCTTCGCCAATCAGAGTCATATGCCCCCTACCGCTCTCCAAACAATCCCCATAACTTGGCCCTTCGCGGTCTGGGGGCTGGATATGGTCAGACCCCTTAAAGGGGGAAGCCATAAGAAAAAATACTTATTGGTCATGGTGGACAAGTTCACCAAATGGATAGAAGCCAAACCAGTTAAAACGGCCGAATCCGGACCAGTAATAGACTTCATATCCGGGGTCGTACACCGATACGGTGTCCCCCACAGCATCATCACTGATAATGGCTCAAATTTCACAGCCGATGAAGTGAAAACTTGGTGCGGCAAAATGGGAATTAAGCTCGACTACGCTTCCGTCTACCACCCCCAAACAAAAGGCCAGGTCGAACGGGCAAACGGTCTCATCATGAGCGGCATCAAGCCCAGACTAGTGCAATCTTTAACAGAATACGCACTGGGTGGAGGAGCTCGACTCCGTACTCTGGGGGCTACGGACCACACCAAATCGCACCACCGGATATACACCATTTTTTATGGTGTACGGTGCGGAAGCAGTACTACCCTGCGACATAATACATGATTCGCCACGCGTACGCATGTACGAAGAGAAGGAAGCCGAATTAGATCGGCAGGATAACTTGGATGCCCTGGAGGAGGAGCCCGATGTCGCAAAAGCCTGTTCCGCATTCTATCAGCAGCAGGCTCGACGATATCAAAGCAGAGAAGTGCGGGCCAAAACTTACAATATTGGCGAGCTCGTTCTACGCCTACCGGAGAAGAAGAAGGACAAACTCAAACCCAAGTGGGAAGGTCCCTTCTTCATTGACAAAGTTCTCACCGGAGGAGCATACCGCTTACATAACGCATAAGATAACAGACTCGAGCCGAACCCATGGAACGCGGCCAGACTCCGGAGATTCTACGCCTAACGCCGAACTCAGTGTTCGTCTCCTTACTCCCTCCCTTTTACTTACGCTCCACCCCACTTTTCCTTTCTCGACCTTTTTTCTCTTCACACAAAGTACTTCATACAGTGCGAACTCCCGGATTACTCCGGCCGCACTATGTGTGTAAGAAATACCTGGGGGCTTCCTATTCGGAAGCTAAACATAATTACTTTAAATGGCTTTTCGCCCATCACATATGCGTTCTTTTTCCATATGTGCCTTTTCTTCACCATTATATGCATCGATATGACTTAAGATGTAGCCAAGCTGGGTTGCCTGGCTCTTGTGTTTATGCCCTACGTTCCCGTTAATTTTGCTAGGGCATAAGGGGAGCACCTCTGCGATTGTTACTACGGGTTCAGCCGGATGTGTACCTCAGACTGGGTGAAACCGAAAGCTAGTTTCCTTAAGAGAATATTCGATCAGCGAACAAAGGATGTATCCGTTGGTTACAACAAAAAACCCAGAAGTTTTGTATCCTGTGCCATCGTTCGCAGTCCGGACATGTGCATTGACGCATGCATACCCAGGGAAAGGAACCCCTAACGGAACTATTCTCCCAGGAAGATGTTTCTTACTATCCATGTAATATAACATATCTAGTTGGGTACTTGTCTGTTCAAGCACTTATGACCCCTATGCCTGGTCTCCACGCAAACCCCGGTTTTGTATAACTGAGCGGGTATTCGGACACACCCCGGACTATAGGATCCGGGGGCTGAAGCGAAAAGGTCTGCCATGACAAATGATTTTAATCCGGCTAGGGGCTACTTATGCCCATTAAATTACACAGTCACTTGGACTGACTATATTCCTCCTCTATACCATCTAACAGGCTATCTAGCTTACAATCATGTTGAGAATACTTAGCGGCTAACGCTACCTGGTCATATACCAGACTTACGGGAATTTCTTGCCCATCGAGCCCCGCCGGTCCTACTTCGGCCATATGGTTCGGGTCCAGCTTGGTGTAGCGCGTCTTCACCATTGCCCAGGATTCTCTTACACCTTGTCGGCATGCTGATATCTTCCACAGACGAAAGCACTGCCGGGCTCCTTGAAGCAGGTCCGCAAGCTCCCCCATGCAATTCGGCAGGAGGCTTGATGGCCACAAGGCCTGAGCAATGCCGTGCATCACCTGCCGAGCACGCTCGTGCAACTGCGAAAGTTCTTGCAGCAAATCACTTGCAAATGAGGGCATCTCCTATTCAGGGCGACCCGTTCACATTCCTGCAAGCAAAATTCTTTCAAAATACTTCCTCGCTGAACTATCATACAGTTCGTTTGAGCAGTCACCATAAATGCCGCGTCGAAGCCTTTTGTTCTCCTTCACGGAGTCCGCCAGTTGAGCGCGGACGTTCTTTAATTCCACGTCCAGCCGAATATTGGCATCTTGTAGCTCGTTCTTCTCTTGCGTCACTTGCGTAAGGATGCGCTCGCCAACCTTTAGCTGCCTTTTGAGATGCGAGTCGTCATCCGGATTCACCCCGGGATTGTCTGCAGAATTTTCTGTTAGACTAATCATAGCAGCCATTTACTAACTGGTACATCTGCATACAAGTGAGACAAACATCACCAGAGGGGGCCTTCTAGGATTCCTCTAACTTGGCAACCGCGTCCATTAGCTGGGCCTTACATGCCTCCAGCTCCCGAGCCAATTGTTCATTCTTGTCCACAAGGACCTGTGCATAAATTGATCCTTCTAACAGTTGTCCCAACTATTTCAAGTCTCAGAGGCTACTGCTATACATACTTGTCAAACTTCCTTACCCGTATATCTTTGGTGTACTGGTTCGTCGCTTGGGCAAGCCCGCCTCGAGTAGCTCGGACGTATGCGTCTGCCGAATTGAAGGCATTAAAAGAATCTTCGGAAAAGATGTTGTTCCGAAGCACGGCCCTCTGGCGCCGGTGATTCATGGCGCTCTCCACTTCGGAGTTCGTAGCCGAACACATATCCGCATCCTCTGTCAGAGAACTATGCGGTACTGGCCCCGTGTCTGCCTCCATCCTTAGAGCTGGTTCTGGAACCCGGCTGGTGGAGGCGTGATTGGCGGGATCCCCGGATATAGTCCGGCTGCTCCTCTTCCTGCCAGACACAAAGGGCGCTATCATATTTCAAATACTATAATCGCAGGACAGGTTATCACTTTACCTCTGCAGTGGTGTGTCGGCCCTCACCGCCTTCCTCTCGAGCCTGCCCGATCTGGACGACTGTGGTTGACGAGTCCCTAGGGGCTCGGCCCCGCGCTCCGACCGTCGTCTCTGCAAATAGCACGACGCCTTAAGGGTAAGGCATAATACCTGAGGGAAGTCCTCCTCGGAGGATAGGGTTTTTTAGCTCGGCTTACACGCGACACAGGGAGCAGTCTGAGATAGTCGGCTGTAATGGCCACTGAGGCACCATCCCAGCTCGCTTGATAAAATACCCCGTTGACAAGCTCCACGGTAATATCCGGATCTTCTTTGAGTCCCCGATCTAGGCCCTTCCGGGGTCCTCTGGCTGCGGGGAGGGGCTGAAGATTCCTTCTACGGCCCTCCTCAGTTCCTGCTCAGAAACATCGATGCAGGTAATCTTAGCAGAAGAACGCTAGAGTAAGTGAAGCAGGGAAAGGAATGCCAACTTACCCACTCTGGGGGGTTGTACATGGAGAATCCGTCCCGCATTTTAATGCGAAGGAATTCCTCCTCTTTCCCTTTGCACAAATCGGACAATATCCTTGCCAAAGCGGCGGCGGAGTCCGGACCCTTACGGCCGCAGCGGGTGGCGTCATCTTCCCCATTGAAGTGCCACATGGGCTTCCCCCGATATTGAAGCGGTTGCACTCCCCGCCTTATGCATATCGCCATGACCTCAACTATCGTCAGTCCGGATTTGGCCAGTAGCTTTATCCTGCTCATCAGGAAGTGTATTTCCCTTGTGTCCTCTTCTTGAGAGCCCCGAGGGCGCCAGCTTAGGCGTGCCCTCGGCGGGGCGTTGCTGAACTTGGGGAGACCTGTCCGGACTGGATCCGGAAGGGGAA
This sequence comes from Triticum aestivum, assembly GCF_018294505.1. Classification (NCBI taxonomy): domain Eukaryota; kingdom Viridiplantae; phylum Streptophyta; class Magnoliopsida; order Poales; family Poaceae; genus Triticum; species Triticum aestivum. Next base: position 96,479,081 of record NC_057795.1, on the reverse strand, counting down.
CGTCATCTATATAGAACCACTCTGAAGGCCAGTTTTCTGGTGCCTTCTCAGGAGTGTCGGACAGGTATCCGGTCTCGGCAATGCGCCATACCTCGGCCCCGCCCACTTGGCATAGGGATTCTCCCTGGGTGCGGGGGACGAGGCAGAACAGCTTCCTCCATATCCGAAGTGTAGTTTGCAGCCTAAGAACAGCTCGCAAAGGGCGACATACCCCGCTATGTGCAGAATGGAGGCAGGGGTAAGGTTGTGCAACTGGAGGCCGTAGAACTCCAGGAGCCCGCAAAGAAACGGGTGGATAGGAAACCCGACGCCCCTTAGCAGATGCGAGATGAGGCATATATGCTCCTCTAGAGATGGATTAGGAGATCCCTCTGCTTGTTCCCCTCCGTCATAAGTGGCTATTCTAGCTCGGACAGGGACCATGAACGCCGGTGGGAGAAACCCTTGGGTTTGTAACTCTATCAAGCGGCTATGAGGAACTGAACACTCTCCCCAATCCCCCGGCTTGGAACGAGAAGGGCGAGTAGAAGAGCTGCGACGGCCGGCCATGATGGAATGGTTTTTCACGGAGCGCTCCGTTGGATGCTAGCTCTAGGAGGGAGAGTGAGGTTTGGATCTGAGAATCCCCGTCCCTTCAAATAGACGGTCAGCCCGGAGGATTGAGGGTGGCAAATGCAAAAATGCCTCGGCCCCTCGCATTTGCTCGACACGTGGAGATGGTCATTATTGAGGCACTGAAGCCTAGGAGCGCAACATTGATTGGAGGCCAGACACTATTTGTCGTAACAGGTACTTTGGAGTATTCGAAGGAGGAACCCGCCTTGCAATGCCGAAGACAATGCTGCGCGCCGGACTCATCGTCATTTGAAGCCTGGTTAGGGGGCTACTGAGGGAGTCCTGAATTAGGGGGTATCCAGACAGCCGAACTGTGTACAATGTTCGGACTATTGAAGCGTGAAGATACAAGACTCAAGACTTTGGCCCGTGTCCGGATGGGACTCTCCTTTGCGTGGAAGGCAAGCTTGGCGATCCGGATATTGTTTTTCCTTTCTTGTAACCGACTCCATGTAAACCCTAGCCCTCTTGGTGTCTGTATAAACCAGAGAGGTTGGTCCTTAGAAGGCCGATCATAATTACAATCATACCATCATAGACTAGCTCTGAGGGTTTAGCCTCTACGATCTCGTGGTAGATCTACTCTTGTACTACCCATATCTTCAATATTAATTAAGCAAGAACTAGGGTTTTACCTCCATCGAGAGGGCCCGAACCTGGGTAAACATATGTGTCCCTTGCTTCCTGTTACCATCAGCCTTGACGCACAAACCGGGACCTCCTACCCAAGATCCGTCGGTTTTGACACCGACACTTCCCACGAACTTCGATCCAGCAGAGCTTTGCAGGAGAGTTCGGTCAGCACGACGGCATCTTGACGGTGTTGATGATGCAACCGACGCAGGGCTTCGCCTAAGCACCACTACAATATTACCGAGGTGGAATATGGTGGAGGGGGCACCGCGCACGGCCCGGAGAGATCAATAGATCAACTTGTGTGTCTATAGGTGCCCCCCTACCCCCGTATATAAAGAAGTGGAGGAGGGGGAGAGCCGGCCCTCCTATGGCGCGCCCTGGAGGAGTCCTACTCCCACCGAGAGTAGGATCCCCCCCCCCTTCCAAGTAGTAGGAGTAGGAGTCAAGGAAATGAAAAAGAGAAGAGAAGGAAGGAGGGGGCGCAGCCCCTCCCCTTAGTCCAATTCGGACTAGGCCTTGGGGCGCGCGCAGCCTCCCCTCTCTCTTTCCCCTAAAGCCCAATAAGGCCCATATACTCCCCGGCGAATTCCCGTAACTCTCTGGTACTCCGATAAATACCCGAATCACTCGGAACATTTCCGATGTCCGAATATAGTAGTCCAATATATCGATCCTTGTGTCTCGACCATTTCGAGACTCCTCTTCATGTCCCTGATCTCATCCAGGACTCCGAACTACCTTCGGTACATCAAAACACATAACTAATAATATAAATCATCACCGAACATTAAGCGTGCGGACCCTACCGGTTCGAGAACTATGTAGACATGACCGAGACACATCCCCGATCAATAACCAATAGCAGAACCTGGATGCTCATATTGGCTCCCACATATTCTGCGAATAACTTTATCGGTCAAACCGCATAACAACATACGTTGTTCCCTTTATCATTGGTATGTTACTTGCCCGAGATTCGATCATCGGTATCTCAATACCTAGTTCAATCTCGTTACCGGCAAGTCTCTTTACTCGTTATGTAATGCATCATCCCGCAACTAACTCATTAGTCACATTGCTTGCAAGGCTTATAGTGATGTGCATTACCGAGAGGGCCCAGAGATACCTCTCCGACAATCGGAGTGATAAATCCTAATCTCGAAATACGCCAACTCAACAAGTACCTTCAGAGACACCTGTAGAGCACCTTTATAATCACCCAGTTATGTTGTGATGTTTGGTAGCATACAAAGTGCTCCTCTGGTAAACGGGAGTTGCATAATCTCATAGTCATAGGAACATGTATAAGTCATGAAGAAAGCAATAGCAACATACTAAACGATCAAGTGCTAAGCTAACGGAATGGGTCAAGTCAATCACATCATTCTCCTAATGATGTGGTCCTGTTAATCAAATGACAACTCATGTTTACGGTTAGGAAACTTAACCATCTTTGATTTACGAGCTAGTCAAGTAGAGGCATGCTACTGACACTATGTTTGTCTATGTATTCACACATGTATTATGTTTTCGGTTAATACAATTCTAGCATGAATAATAAACATTTATCATGAAATAAGGAAATAAATAATAACTTTATTATTGCCTCTAGGGAATATTTCCTTCAGTCTCCCACTTGCATTAGAGTCGATAATCTAGTTCACATCACCATGTGATTTGACACTAATATTCACGTCTGCATGTGATTAACACCCATAGTTCACATCGTCATGTGACAAAGCCCAAAGGGTTTACTAGAGTCAATAATCTAGTTCACATCGATATGTGATTAACACCCAAAGAGTACTAAGGTGTGATCATGTTTTGCTCGTGAGAGAAGTTTAGTCAACGGGTCTGTCACATTCAGAGCCATATGTATTTTGCAAATATTCTATGTCTACAATGCTCTGCACGGAGCTACTCTAGCTAATTGTCCCACTTTCAATATGTATCCAGATTGACACTTAGAGTCATCTGGATTGGTGTAAAAGCTTGCACCGATGTAACTCTTTACGATGAACTCTTTTATCACCTCCATAATCGAGAAACATTTCCTTAGTCCTTTCTAAGGATATTCTTGACCGCTGTCTAGTGATCTACTCCTATATCAAAATTGTATTTCTTGCCAAATTCAGAGCAATGTATACAATAGGTCTGGTACACAGCATAGCATACTTTATAGAACCTATGACTATGGCATAGGGAATGACTTTCATTCTCTTTCTATTTTCTGTCATGGTCGGGCTTTGACTCTTACTCAACTTCACACCTTGCAACACAGGCAAGAACTCCTTCTTTGATTGTTTCATTTTGAACTACTTCAAAATCTTATCAAGGTACGTACTCATTGAAAAATCTTATCAAGCGTCTTGATCTATCTCTATAGATCTTGATGCTCAATGTGTAAGCAGCTTTACCGAGGTCTTTCTTTGAAAAACTCTTATTCAAGTATCCTATCATGCTATCTAGAATTTCTATATCATTTCCAATCAACAATATGTCATCTACATATAGTTTTTAGAAATGCTACAGAGCTCCCACTCACTTTCTTGTAAATACAGGCTTCTCCAAAAGTCTGTATAAAACCATATCCTTTAATCACATTATCAAAATGTTTATTCCAACTCCGAGAGGCTTGCACCAGTCCATAAATGGATCGTTGGAGCTTGCACACTTTTTTAGCACCTTTTTGGATCAATAAAACCTTCTGGTTGCATCATATACAACCCTTCTTTAAGAAATATCCATTTAAGGAATGTAGCTTTTATATCCATTTGCCAGATTTCGCAAAATATGGCAACTGCTAACATGATTCGGATAGACTTAATCATCGATACGAGTGAGAAAATCTCATCATATTCAACACCTTTAACTTGTCGAAAAACTTTTTGCGACAAGTCAAGTGTCGGTGTCAAAACCGGCGGATCTCAGGTAGGGGGTCCCGAACTGTGCGTCTAGGCAGATGGTAACAGGAGACAAGGGACACGATGTTTTTACCCAGGTTCGGGCCCTCTCGATGGAGGTAAAACCCTACTCCTGCTTGATTAATATTGATGATATGGGTAGTACAAGAGTAGATCTACCACGAGATCAAAGAGGCTAAACCCTAGAAGCTAGCCTATGGTATGATTGTTGTTCGTCCTACGGACTAAAACACTCCGATTTATATAGACACCGGAGAGGGCTAGGGTTACACAGAGTCGGTTACAATGGTAGGAGATCTACATATCCGTATCGCCAAGCTTGCCTTCCACGCCAAGGAAAGTCCCATCCGGACACGGGACGAAGTCTTCAATCTTGTATCTTCATAGTCCAGGAGTCCGGCCAACGGTGATAGTTCGGCTATCCGGACACCCCCTAATCCAGGACTCCCTCAGTAGCCCCTGAACCAGGCTTCAATGACGACGAGTCCGGCGCGCATATTGTCTTCGGCATTGCAAGGCAGGTTCCTCCTCCGAATACTTCATATAAGATTTTGAACACAAGGATAGTGTCCAGCTCTGCAAAATAAGTTCCACATACCACCGTAGAGAGAATAATCTTTACACAAATTCAATCTGCTGATGTATTCTGCGGCGTGACGTCACACCACGGCCAAGCCTTTATTGGAATCGTTTTTACTGTCCCACCTCAGTGTGTTTAGCGAGGCGGTTTCCTTGGCACGTCTTATCAAAGCGGAGATCGTGCCCCCCTTATTCCAGGATTCTCATCAATACGGGCGTGGGTATTCCAACCGCGCCATTGATTACGACTTGGGAGATAAGCGAGTTTTACCAGGCTGGTGGGGGACGCATAGCTTCGTCCGTCCATATAAGGGGATAAGGATCCACCTTTTCACCTACGCCTTCTTCCTCCTTTGCTCATCCATTTCCGCGCACTCGAGCTCCAGCGCCCAAGTCCGCACATCCCTCCTCAACCTTCTCCAGCCATGTCCGGAGCGGGAGGCAAGTGGATAGTCTCTTCCGTAACGGAGAAACAAGTCAAAAAGCTGCGGAAGGCCTTATACTTGTCCAGCGACATCGTGCATTGGCTCCCCGACAAGGGGCAGCTCCTCCCCACCCCCCCAGGCCCCATGAGAGGGTGGTGTTCCTCACCCACTTCCTCCGCGGACTAGGTTTTCCACTTCACCCATTGGTCCGGGGGCTCATGTTCTACTATGGCCTAGATTTCCACGATCTGCCCCCGAACTTCATCCTCAACATCTCGGCGTTCATCGTCGTGTGCGAGGCCTTCCTCTGCATCCAGCCCCACTTCGGCTTATGGCTGAAGACTTTTAATGTCAAGCCGAAGGTAGTGGGCGGCCGCCAAGTGGAGTGCGGAGGCGCCATGGTGGGCCGGATGGCCAACGTCCTATGGCTCGAGGGCTCCTTCGTGGAGACAATAAATGGGTGGCAATCGAGGTGGTTCTACATCACCGAGCCACACGACTCCGAATGGGCGGCGGCCCCCAAATTCTGATCTGGTTTCCCCACACGGCTCACCTCCTGGAAAGAGACGGGCCTAACGTGGGGAGATTTGGAAGAGCTGACCGGACTTCAAACCTGCATCCAAAATCCGGTGAACAAGAATCTCAAGCTTGTCAACGTAGTCCAGGTCATGCTCATCCGCCGGATCCTCCCATGCCAACAACGGGCCTTCAAATTGTGGGAGTTTGATCCGGCACAGCACCAAACCTTGCGCAAGCTCTTCGACACTACGTACGAAGTTGCCTGGAAGGTGCTGTTTAAGGGCGCTGAGGCCCCCGCATCCGTTACCGAAGATCGCGGATTCAGCTCGCGGCGTCAGTCCAGCGAGGTAAGCTATTCTACCCTTTACGGGACTCTTGTTTTTCATAGTTATACTCTATGTGGGATCTAAACTCCCTTACCTTTGACAGGCCTGGCAGAAGAAGTCCGGGCAGGTTAACTGTCCGGCTCCCTTACCAGAAGACCCAGCAGATGCCCGCTTGACGGCGCTGCTGGTTCCGGCACCTCACGTGGTGCCGGAGAAGAAGGCCAAGAAGAAGGCCACGGGAACTCGAAGGAGTTCCCGGCACCAGGTGTTGTCGGACTCATCGTCCGACGATTCCGAGGCGGACTCCTCCCGTGAAGACGAGGAGGAGGAAAAAGAGGCCTCTCCCCCAGCGGGGGGAGAAAAGAAAAGGAAGGCTGCCCAGCTGGGGGGGGGGGCAGAGGGTCCAAGAAAGGAAGGACCCTTCCTCCGTACTTTTCCACCAACGCCGACAACGACGAAGAGGAGTGGCCCTCGAGGGCCAAGCCCCTGGCGAGATCGTAAGTGTCCGGATTCCAGAATAAATCATGATTTTTCATTTGTCGCATAGTGTCTTCTAACGCCGAATACAACCATGTAGCCCGCCCAAGGACAAGCTCCCCGCTTCGTCGAGCGGCTCCCTGGATTCGTCGGATATGAATAGCACTTCACTTCCGACCGCCTCCTCTCGTCGTGACGCAGAAGACGCCGTGGTGGAGTCCCAAAAGGGGCCCAACCAGGAGGAGGTGGTCCTGGAGGCGCCGCAAGGCGACCTCCCGGACTCCGGGCGCAAAGGGGGCAAAACCCCAGAGGGCTCTAAGTCTGGCCATGTGCTGGACTTCGTACCGGAACCTACAGTGGTTCCGAAGTCCGGTAGGCGGCCCCTTCGTAAGAAGGGCAAGACTGCGACGCTGGTGGCCTCCGTCCAACCGAAGGCACCGGATAGCTTGCTGGAGGCGCTTAACAGCGCCTCCATCGACGAGGAGCACCGCATTATCATGAGTGCGGTGATCCAGAAAGTTCAGTCTGCCAAGAGCCGGCTGACTGAAGCATGTACCAGCCTTCTAACAGGCTTTGAGGTAAGTTTTTAAGATATGTAAGAATATTACCGAATAGACAGTAGCCCCTGATGCTTAGTTCGGTGTTCGGAAAGAAAAGCCGAGCTGAGGATCTAAAAAGATATACGCAGGAGTCTAACATAAATTTGTCAATATGGGAATGCAGGCTGCGCTGATGACCTCTGCCGCACTGACTACAGAGGTCAATGCATTGAAGGAGAGCCTCAAGCGGTCCGAGAACGAGCTCGGCCTTGCCAAGAAGCAGCTCGAGGAGAAGGAAGGTAAGTAATACCTTATTAAAGTAATACCTTATAGAAAGGATTTGGTTGCAAAAAATGACAGGAATAACGTGAGTATTGCAGGTGCCACGAACGAGGTGGCGACCCTAAAGGAAGCAGTGTCCAAGGCCCAAAATAGTGCAGCCGTGGAGCGCACCGAGCGAGAGAAGCATGAGGCGTAGGTGGCGGAGGTGCGGCAAGAGCTCCAGGCTCTCATGGAAAAACACGAGAGTTTGGAGCATGACTCAAAGACTCGAGAGTCCGAGCTCGCCTTGGCTCTTGAGAGTGCCAAAGCCGCTAAGGCCGAAGCCCAGAAGGCCCTCCAAGAGATTGAGGCGATAAAAAAGATAGCGGCAGGTAAGGCATTCTATATGCAAAGCAAGCATGTAAAAGTGAATTATCTGTTACCTACCCGAATCCGGAGCTCTCCAGGAGCGTTCGCAGATCTGCCCCGTAGTGTGTCCGATGCTGTCGCGTTCTACCGAGCCGAGGAGGGGAGCTCGACGGAAAAGGTGTTCTGGTCTCAATATGCTGAGGTCAGACATCCAGTGCCCCTGAGCGACCAGCTGAAGCAGCTGGTCGAGCTCCACAAGGTGGCCGAACATGCCATGAAGCCATGCTTGGGAGCTACTTCGGTCTGGTGCGGCGGGTGGTGGACGCCTGTCCATGGATTGAAGTCATCAAGCGCTCCGTCTGCATTGAAGGTGCTCGTCGGGCCCTTGCCCGTGCTAAAGTGCACTGGGGCAAGATGGACGCCGAGAAGCTTGTGACGGACGCGCCACCGCCGGGCAAGGAGTATCGCAAGCCCGAGATGTACTATGAGTGCGTCCTGAAGGGTGCCCGCCTTATAGCGGGTGAATGCTCCAAAGATGTAATTTTTGAGTAGACTCGCTTTTGTTATCCTGTACGCTGAAAACTTTGTTCATATGCGCTAAGCAACGCTTGTTAATTTAAAATATTACCTTCTGTGCGGCCGTTTATCAAATTTGAGAGATGGCGAGTCGTTGGCTTGAGCCCCCATGCCACGAGTGCTGGGGTGTTCGAGATAAACTTGAGCGCTCTTGTTCCCATTCTTGGGTCCTTCGAGGGAGGCGTTCAACACGACGAATGAGGCAATCGGACTATAATGCTTGAACACTCTCACTTAGCCATAGAATTCTATAATTTTAAATTTCGGCGAAGCCCCTGGTATTCGGAAGACCGAGTTCGGGGCGCTATCCATGCCTTGGCCGGACAATGCCGACTCCTCGCTCTAAGCGGCATGAGTCTTTAGGGACCCGAAAAACCTCTCGAACAGCGACCGGCTCTCGCCCTATCATGACGATCAGTTTTAGCTTTCCCCACTGAGGTGCTCAACCGAGCTCAACCGGGGCACAATTGTAGTGGTTCTCCCAGCGCTACCTTAGCCGATATAACGGAACGTAAGGTACCAAAACATGGGAGCCGGGCAAACCAACCTATTGACCCAAGACATGATTCGGAGCCGATGCATATAATGCTATAAGTTAGGGGTGCCGCACTTGTGAAAGTGTTCGGACTTATCACACCATGTTTTGGGGTACTTAAGCCCCTGGTGTATTGACCCTACCAAGTTGTACGGGTGCAACATATCATAGATGAACATTTATGAAAAAAAGGAATGCAATAATAAGCAGAAGCTATGTATTGTTTATTCAAAAGATACTGCAATGAAAACAGAATGATACAAATAGTGCGATAAGCAAGGGATGGGACTATTTAACATGTTCCCCTCCAGGGGTAGGCTGCGGGATGGTATGTAAAACAGGTATACTGCTCGTAATAGAGACCACCTGGACACTTGACGTAGCTTTTCTGCTTCCTTGGCTGTTGCATCATGAGTTCGGCGATTCTACTGTCGGGCAGGGCTTCTGGAAAACGGAGTCCTGAGAATAAGAAAAAAAGAATGACACAATTGGGAGCCCCTGGTGCGGTTGAGCCGCACTCTGGGCATGCCGTGGTCGTGCCCCTCCCCCTATGCCCATGGTATCTCCAGAGCGTAGTTATGTACACGTGGTACTGGTCTCGCGATTTCGCGAGGGCTGGGGTTGGGGCCGCATTGCTACGCGTGCTCGGAACGTGCCAGGCGGTCTTTGTACTTCCGCCGCGAGGGCCGCCGTATGCTCCTCCATTCGGAGAGAGCGTTCGGTGTTTCCATTGACCGTGATTACTCCTCGAGGGCCTGGCATCTTGAGCTTGAGGTATGCGTAGTGCGGCACTGCATTGAACTTTGCAAATGCGGTTCGTCCGAGCAGTGCATGATAGCCGCTGCGGAACGGGACTATGTCAAAGATTAATTCCTCGCTTTGGAAGTTATCCGGGGATCCGAAGACCACTTCGAGTGTAATTGAGCCTGTACAGTTGGCCTCTACACCTGGTATGACGCCTTTAAAGGTCGTTTGTGTGGGTTTAATCCTTGAGGGGTCTATGCCCATTTTGCGCACTGTATCCTGGTAAAGCAGGTTCAGGCTGCTGCCGCCGTCCATCAGGACTCTACTGAGGTGAAATCCGTCAATGATTGGGTCAAGAACCAATGCGGCGAATCCGCCGTGGCGGATGCTAGTGGGGTGGTCCCTTCGATCAAAAGTGATCGGGCAGGAGGACCACGGGTTGAACTTTGGGGCGACTGGCTCCATCGCGTATACGTCCCTTAGTGCACGCTTCCGCTCCCTTTTGGGTTTGTGGGTTGCGTATATCATGTTCACCGTCCACACTTGTGGGGGAAAGCCCTTCTGTTCTCTATTGTTCGGCGGTCGGGGCTCCTCCTCGTCATCGCCATGCAGCCCCTTGTCGTTGTTTTCGGCATTAAATTTGCCTGCCTGCTTGAACACCCAACAATCCCTATTGGTGTGGTTGGCTGGTTTTTCGGGGGTGCCATGTATCTGGCACGAGCGATCGAGTATTCGTTCCAAATTGGACGGGCCCTGAGTATTTCCTTTGAACGGCTTTTTCCGCTGACCGGGTTTAGAGCCTCTGAATCCGGCATTGACTGTCGTATCTTCAGCATTATCACCGTTAATGCGGCACTTGTGCTTGTTGTGATGCGACCTGCCATTGCTGTCCTTGGTATCCGAACTACCAGGGTTTTTGGTCGGGTTGTTACTGCGAGCTAGCCAGCTGTCCTCTCCCGCGCAGAAGTGGGTCATGAGTGATGTGAGGGCTGCCATGGATTTCGGCTTTTCCTGTCCTAGGTGCCGGGCAAGCCACTCGTCGCGTATGTTATGTTTGAAGGCTGCAAGGGCCTCTACATCCGGACAGTCAACGATTTGATTTTTCTTGGTTCAGAACCGTGCCCAGAATTGTCTGGCCGATTCATCTGGCTGCTGAATTATGTGGCTTAGGTCATCAGCGTCTGGTGGTCGCAGATATGTGCCCTGGAAGTTATCAAGGAATGCGGCTTCCAGGTCTTCCCAACAACCAATTGATTCTGCTGGCAAGTTGTTGAGCCAATCCCGAGCTGGTCCTTTAAGCTTGAGTGGTACGTATTTGATGGCGTGTAGATCATCGCCGCGGGCCATGTGGATGTGAAGGACATAGTCCTCGATCCAAACCGCGGGATCTGTTGTGCCGTCGTATGATTCAATGTTTACAGGTTTGAAACCCTTGGGGATTTGATGATCCATTACTTCCTCTGTGAAGCATAGTGGGTGTGCGGCGCTCTGTATTGGGCTATATCACCACGGAGCTCAAATGAGCTTTGTCTACTGTGTTCCGCCCGGCCGGAATTGCTGTATCCGGCGTGACGGTTGTCATCACATGTCGGGGGGCACCCACGTGATCTGTAGATCGATCTTATTTGCCTTGCCTTGTCCTCCAATATGTCTCGCAAGTCTGGCGCATTTCCCCGTGGCTTTGTACTTTTCGAGCAACGCCGGGGTGCGGCTTTAGTGGAGGGCCTAGAGGCCTCTCTGTCGCGGCCACGAGGTGGCCGGTCGGCCGCGTCATGCGCTGGTGATGTAGGTTTGGGTGCTTCCTCCTCTAATTGGGGTAGCAGCCTGCGTTTTGGGTAGCTCTTGGAGGGGCGATCGAGTTTGTACTCTTCGGCTGCAAGGACTTTGGTCCATCTATCGGCTAGCAAGTGTTGGTCAGCTCTAAGCTGCTGCTGCTTTTTCTTGAGGCTGCTTGCCGTGGCCATAAGCCTGCGCTTGAAACGCTCTTGTTCGATGGGATCCTCGGGCACGACATTCATCGTCGTCGAAGCTTGCTTCATCTTCGGAGGGAGGCATATAATTATCGTCCTCTACCTCTCTGTCTGCCCCTCTATCATGAGGGCTGGCTTCTCCCTCCTCCTGTGATGAATCCTGCTAGAGGGGGTTGTCTTTGGCACTGTCCGGGGTGTTATTATCTCCAGCGCCGGAATCACCGTTTTTGCTGTGGCGGGATTTAGAGCGGCACCGCTGACTCCGGCGCTTGGGCTGTTTCTTGGAGGGGTCATCCTTCGCTGTTCCATTGCCATTCCCATATTTTGGGGTGTCCACCATGTATATGCCGTATGACGAGGTGGCCTTCCAGTGCCCTGTAGGCGCTGGTTCTTGGTTGTCTCCTGCATCGTCGTCCATATCGTCGATGTCTTCGGAGTCAAAGTCGAGCATGTTGGTTAAATCATCGACAGTGGCTACAAAGTGGGTGGTGGGTGGGCGTTGAATTTCTTCGTCGTCCGCATCCCAACCTTCCTGACCATAGTCCGGCCAGGGTTTTCCTAATAAAGAGAGAGACTTTAGTGAATTCAGGATGTCGCCAAAGGGCGAGTGCTGAAAGATGTCCGTGATAGTGAACTCCATAACCGGCGCCCAATCGGATTTGATTGGCAGGGGCGCGGGAGGTTCGGAGTCCGGAGAGGAGTCTGGCACCTCAGAGTCACGGGCTTTGCAGAGGATAGGGATGGTGTTCGGCTCAATCGCCGTAGAGATCGTATCCCCCGAGGCGGTGTCCAGCCACTCGTCCTCGACCGGTGAAGTCGGCTCCGAGCTAAGGGTCGGAGCGGACGCTGGTGCGGCCTCTAGGGCACTGTTCGGCTGTCGAGCTAGATCATACCCATCAAGACAGTGCGGCGCGCTTGGCTGTGGCTCGAATCCGTCGAAGATCAAGTCTCCGCGGATGTCAGCCGTGTAGTTCAAACTCCCAAATCTGACCTGATGACCAGGGGCGTAGCTTTCGATCTGCTCCAGATGGCCAAGTGGATTGGCCCGCAGTGCAAAGCCGCCGAATACGAAGATCTGTCCGGGGAGAAAAGTCTCACCTTGGACCGCGTCGTTGTTGATGATCGAAGGAGCCATCGGGCCTAAAGGTGACGACATAGAGGAACTCTCAATGAAAGCACCAATGTCGGTGTCAAAACCAGCGGATCTCGGGTAGGGGGTCCCGAACTGTGCGTCTAGGTGGATGGTAACAGGAGACAAGGGCCACGATGTTTTTACCCAGGTTCGGGCACTCTCTATGGAGGTAAAACCCTACTCCTGCTTGATTAATATTGATGATATTGGTAGTACAAGAGTAGATCTACCACGAGATCAAAGAGGCTAAACCCTAGAAGCTAGCCTATGGTATGATTGTTGTTCGTCCTACGGACTAAGACCCTCCGGTTTATATAGACACCGGAGAGGGCTAGGATTACACAGAGTCGGTTACAATGGTAGGAGATCTACATATCCGCATCTCCAAGCTTGCCTTCCACGCCAAGGAAAGTCCCATACGGACACGGGATGAAGTCTTCAATCTTGTATCTTCATAGTCCAGGAGTCTGGCCAATGGTGATAGTTCGGCTATCCGGACACCCCCTAATCCAGGACTCCCTCATCGAGCTTTGCAGATAGTAACACTACTATCAGCGTCTGTCTTCCTCTTGAAGATCCATTTATTTTCTATGGCTTGCCGATCATCGGGCAAGTCCACTAAAGTCCACACTTTGTTCTCATACATGGATCCCATCTCAGATTTCATGGCCTTCAAGCCATTTCGCGGAATTTGGGCTCATCATCGCTTCCTCATAGTTTGTAGGTTTATCATGGTCTAGTAACATGACTTGCAGAATAGGATTACCGTACCACACTGGTGCGGACTGTACTTTGGAAGACCTACGAGGTTCTATAATAACTTAATCTGAAGTTTCATGATCATCATCATTAGCTTCCTCACTAATTGGTGTAGGAATCACTGGAACTGATTTCTGTGATGAACTACTTTCCAATTCGGGAGAAGGAACAATTACCTTATCATGCTCTACTTTCCTCCCACTCAGTTATTTCGAGAGAAACTCCTTCTCTAGAAAGGATCCATCTTAGCAATGAATATCTTGCCTTTCGGATCTGTGATAGAAGGTGTACCCAATAGTTTCCTTTGGGTACGCACTTCTCCAATTTGGGTTCAAGCTTATCAAGTTGAAACTTTTTCACATAAGCATTGCAGCCCCAAATTTTAAGAAACGACAACTTTGGTTTCTTGCCAAACCACAGTTCATAAGGCGTCGTCTCAACGGATTTTGATGGTGCCCTATTTAAAGTGAATGCAGCTCTCTCTAATGCATAACCCCAAAATGATAGTGGTAAATCTCTAAGATACATCATAGATTGCACTGTATCCAATAAAGTGCGGTTACGATGTTCGTACACACCATTATGTTGTGGTGTTCCATGTGGCGTGAGTTGTGAAACTATTCCACATTGTTTTAAATGAAGGCCAAACTCGTAACTCAAATATTCTCGTCTACAATCAGATTGTAGAAACTTTATTTTCTTGTTATGATAATTCTCCACTTCACTCTGAAATTCTTTGAACTTTTCAAATGTTTCAGACTTGTGCTTCATTAAGTAGATATACTCATATCTGCTCAAATCATCAGTGAAGGTCAGAAAATAACGATACCCGCCACGAGCATCAACACTCATTGGACTGCATAAATCGGTATGTATTATTTCCAACAAGTTAGTAGCTCATTCCATTTTTCCGGAGAATGGAGTTTTAGTCATCTTGCCCAAAGGCACGGTTCGCAAGCATCAAATGATTCATAACCAAGTGATTCCAAAAATCCATCTTTATGGAGTTTCTTCATGCGCTTTACACCGATATGACCCAAACGGCAGTGCCACAAATAAGTTGCACTATCATTATCAACTTTGCATCCTTTTGGCATCAATATTATGAATATGTGTATCACTACAATCGAGATCCAACAAACTATTTTCATTGGGTGTATGACCATCAAAGGTTTTATTCATGTAAACAGAACAACAATTATTCTCTGACTTTAAATGAATAATCGCATTGCAATAAACATGATCAAATCATGTTCATGCTCAACGCAAACACCAAATAACTTTTATTTAGGTTTAACACTAATCCCGAAAGTATAGGGAGTGTGCGATGATGATCATATCAATCTTCGAACCACTTCCAACACACATCGTCACTTCACCCTCAACTAGTCTCTATTTATTCTGTAACTCCTGTTTCGAGTTACTAATTTTAGCAACCGAACAAGTATCAAATACCCAGGGGCTACTATAAACACTAGTAAGGTACACATCCATAAACTGTATATCAAATATACCCTTGTTCACTTTGCCATCCTTCTTATCCACCAAATATTCAGGGCATTTCCACTTCCAGTGACCATTTCCTTTGCAGTAGAAGCACCCAGTTTCAGGCTTTGGTCCAGCTTTGAGCTTCTTCGTGGGAGTGACAACTTGCTTGCCATTCTACTTGAAGTTACCTTTCTTTCCCTTTGCCCTTTTCTTGAAACTAGTGGTCTTGTCAATCATCAACACTTGATGCTCTTTCTTGATTTCTACCTTCATCGATTTCAACATCACAAAGATCTCGAGAATCGTTTGCATCATCCCTTGCATACTATAGTTCATCATGAAGTTCTAGTAACTTGGTGATGATGACTAGAGAACTCTGTCAATCACTATCTTATCTGTAAGATTAACTCCCACTTGATTCAAGCGATTGTAGTACCCAGACAATCTGAGCACATGCTCACTAGTTGAGCAATTCTCCTCCATCTTTTAGCTATAGAACTTGTTGGAGACTTCATACCTCTCAACTCGAGTATTTGCTTGAAATATTAACTTCAACTCCTGGAACATCTCATATGCTCCATGATGTTCAAAACGTCTTTGAAGTCCCGATTCTAAGCCGTTAAGCATGGTGCACTAAACTATCAAGTAGTCATCATATTGAGCTAGCCAAACGTTCATAACATCTGCATCTACTCCTGCAATAGGTCTGTCACCTACCGGTGCATCAAGGACATAATTCTTCTGTGCAGCAATGAGGATAAACCTCAGATCACGGACCCAGTCCGCATTGCTCCTATCATCTTTCAACTTAGTTTTTTCTAGGAACACATATAAAACATAGGGAAGCAACAATGCGAGCTATTGATCTACAACATAATTTGCAAAATACTATCAAGACTAAGTTCATGATAAATTAAAGTTCAATTAATCATATTACTTAAGAACTCCCACTTAGATAGACATCCCTCTAATCATCTAAGTGATCACGTGATCCAAATCAACTAAACCATGTCTGATCATCACGTGAGATGGAGTAGTTTTCAATGGTGAACATCACTATGTTGATCATATCTACTATATAATTCACGCTCGACCTTTCGGGCTCCAGTGTTCCGAGGCCATATCTACATATGCTAGGCTCGTCAAGTTTAACTTGAGTATTCTGCGTGTGCAAAACTGGCTTGCACCCGTTGTAGATGAACGTAGAGCTTATCACACCCGATCATCACGTGGTGTCTCGGCATGACGAACTTTGGCAACGGTGCATACTCAGGGAGAACACTTTTACCTTGAAATTTAGTGAGAGATCATCTTATAGTGCTACCGTCAATCAAAGCTAAATAAGATGCATAAAGGATAAACATCACATGCAATCAATATAAGTGATATGATATGGCCATCATCATCTTGTGCTTGTGATCTCCATCTCCGAAGCACCGTCATGATCACCATCGTCACCGGCGCGACACCTTGATCTCCATAGTAGTATCATTGTCGTCTCGCCAACTATTGCTTCCACGACTATCGCTACCGTTTAGTGATAAAGTAAAGCAATTACTGGGCGATTGCATTCCATACAATAAAGCGACAACCATATGGCTCCTGCCAGTTGCCGATAACTCTATTACAAAACATGATCATCTCATACAATAAAATTTAGCATCATGTCTTGACCATATCACATCACAACATGCCCTGCAAAAACAAGTTAGACGTCCTCTATATTGTTGTTGCAAGTTTTATGTGGCTGCTACGGGCTGAGCAAGAACCGTTCTTACCTACACATCAAAACCACAATGATATTTTGTCAAGTTAGTGTTATTATAACCTTCACAAGAACCGGGTGTAGCCACACTCGATTCAACTAAAGTTGGAGAAACTGACACCCGCCAGCCACCTGTGTGCAAAGCACGTCGGTAGAACCAGTCTCGCGTAAGCGTACGCATAATGTCGGTCCGGGCCGCTTCATCCAACAATACCGCTGAACCAAAGTATGACATGCTGGTAAGCAGTATGACTTGTATCGCCCACAACTCACTTGTGTTCTACTCGTGCATACAACATCTACGCATAAACTTGGCTCTGATATCACTGTCTAGGAACGTAGTAATTTCAAAAAAATTCCTAGGCACACGCAAGATCATGGTGATGCATAGCAACGAGCGGGGAGAGTGAGTCCACGTACCCTCGTAGACCGAAAGCGAAAGCGTTATCACAACATGGTTGATGTAGTCATACGTCTTCATGATCCGGCCGATCCAAGTACCGAACGTACGGCACCTCTGAGTTCAGCACACGTTCAGCTCGATGACGTCCCACGAACTCCGATCTAGCAGAGCTGTGCGGGAGAGTTCCATCAGCACGATGGCGTGATGACGGTGTTGATGATGCTACCGACGCAGGGCTTCGCCTAAGCACTGCTACGATATTACCGAAGTGGAATATGGTGGAGGGGCGCACCGCACACGGCTGGGAGAGATAAATAGATCAACTTGTGTGTCTAGAGGTGCCCTCCTGTCCCCGTATATAAAGGAGTGGAGGAGGGGGAGGGTCGGCCCTCCTATGGCGCGCCCTGGAGGAGTCCTACTCCCACTGGGAGTAGGATTCCCCCCCCCCTTCCAAGTAGTAGGAGCAGGAGTCAAGGAAAGGGAAAAGAGAAGAGAAGGAAGGAGGGGGCGCAACCCCTCCCCTTAGTCCAATTCGGACTAGGCCTTGGGGGCGCGCAGCCTCCCCTCTCTCTGTCCCCTAAAGCCCAATAAGGCCCATATACTCCCCGGCGAATTCCTGTAAGTCTCCGGTACTCTGATAAATACCCGAATCACTCGGAACCTTTCCGATGTCCGAATATAGTTGTCCAATATATCGATCTTTACGTCTCGACCATTTCAAGACTCCTCGTCATGTCCCCAATCTCATCCGGGACTCCGAACTACCTTCGGTACATCAAAACACATAACTCATAATATAAATCGTCATCGAACGTTAAGCGTGCGGACCCTACGGGTTCGAGAACTATGTAGACATGACTGAAACACATCTCCGGTCAATAACCAATAGCGGAACCTGGACTCTCATATTGGCTCCCACATATTCTACGAAGATCTTTATCGGTCAAACCGCATAACAACATACGTTGTTCCCTTTGTCACCGGTATATTACTTGCCCAAGATTCGATCGTCAGTATCTGAATACCTAGTTCAATCTCGTTACCGGCAAGTCTCTTTACTCGTTATGTAATGCATCATCCCGCAACTAACTCATTGGCCACATTGCTTGCAAGGCTTATAGTGATGTGCATTACTGACAGGGCCCAGAGATACCTCTCCGACAATCGGAGTGACAAATCCTAATCTCGAAATACGCCAACTCAACAAGTACCTTCGGAGACACCTGTAGAGCACCTTTATAATCACCCAGTTACTTGTGACGTTTGGTAGAATACAAAGTGTTCCTCCGGTAAACGGGAGTTGCATAATCTCATAGTCATAGGAACATGTATAAGTCATGAAGAAAGCAATAGCAACATACTAAACGATCAAGTGCTAAGCTAACGGAATGGGTCAAGTCAATCACATCATTCTCCTAATGATGTGATCTCGTTAATCAAATGACAACTCATGTCTATGGTTAGGAAAATTAACCATCTTTGATTAACGAGCTAGTCAAGTAGAGGCATACTAGTGACACTATGTTTGTCTATGTATTCACACATGTCTTATGTTTCCGGTTAATACAATTCTAGCATGAATAATAAAAATTTATCATGAAATAAGGAAATAAATAATAACTTTATTATTGCCTCTAGGGCATATTTCCTTCACCTTTCTTATAATAATATTCAGTAGCATCATGAATAGATTCATCCATATAACCATCACATAAAGCATTCTTTTCATGATGCATAAGCATAGAAGATTTGTTACTCTTTATGGCATACATGTCATCATAATAATCATCATAAGTAGCAACTTTGTTCACATCATACTCAACTGAAACCCCTTCCAAAATAGTGGATGTATCACTAAATAAAGTCATGACCTCTCCCAATCTACTTTCATCAATATTGTAATAAGATTCAACACCCTCCAAAATAGTGGGATCACTACTACCTAGAGTTGACACTCTTCCAAACCCACTTTCATCAATGTAATCATCATAAATAGGAGGCATGCTATCATCATACTAATTTTTTTTATCAAAAGTAGAAGGAAGGATCATATTCATTATGCAAATCATCCCCAAGCTTAGGACATGCATTATAGCAAATAAATCTTCAAACATTTCATACTCATCAAACATAGCATCCCCAAGCTTGTGGTTTTGCATATCATCATAATCATTCTTATCAATAGCATGAATGGCACCAATAGTATAGCAAACATTATTATCATATTCTTCCAAGCAAGTGCCAAAAAGATTTTCAAGATCATAAAAGACATCATTGTCTTCCCAAGCATAATCATTACAATAGGTATTAGGCATCACAAAATCATACTCAATATCATCATCTCCCATCAACATATTTGATTCACTTTCATGAGGCACAATTGTGATACGAGCAATATTTCTTGGGAGAGTTACCTTTTTACCTTTGATTTTTTTTCTTTTATTTTTCTTCTTCACCACCTCACATGTGGGTTTAATCAATTTTTTCGAGCTTCTTGTTGAAGAGATTTATTGGATAGGAAGCTCCTCCTTGTCGGTGTACTAGAGTAGGGGTACCCTAGTATCCCGAACTTGTGCACGGGCAGTTGCAGCCACCCGCGGCAAGGCTTGCCGGGTGACCGCCAAGGTCCTCCGAGGTTCCTATGGAGCCATTCAAGAACAAAGTATCTAAGCCAAGGAGACAAGGCCCCGGCAAGGGGAGCTTGCCGGGAAGGCCAACCAAGGCATAAGAACAAAGTATCCAAGCCAAGGAGACAAGGCCCCGACAAGAGGATATTGCCGGGAAGGCCCACCAAGGCATCTCAAGGAATTTGCCGCGACGCGCCACGCGTCCCGGCAAGGCCTGGGGAGCGACAAGCTTCCGGACGCGACAAGACAACGACCACGGCAAGGCACTTACCGCGGCCCGCTACCACCCTGTACCTACGCTCCAGCGCATCCACCAACGTGTCGCCCTGGGGCCTTTCCAGGCATGTGTGGCGAGAGGCTGTGCAGCCAGCGGTGCGCGGTGGCAAGCGGCGCTGACAAGATTGCCATCGTGGCGAGCGGTGGCGTCCCTGACGGTCCCTGTTTGCACTATTTGGGCGACATAGACAGGCATTTAATGCCTTTGTCCCCTGCCGTCAGGGTTAGGTATGATACACTGTACAGGTTGTTGTACCAACCGCAAGTCCTTTTCCATTTTTACCCTTGTCTACGTTGCCACCTGTCGGTGACCCCTTGAGCATATAAAAGGAGGCCCATGCGCAACGTAGAGGGAGGGTTCCGAAGGTTCCGAAGGCCAGAAAACACTCACGCTCGGTCTTGTTAGCAGCTGGTGTGTACTGTAGCACTCAGCGCTCCCGAGCAAGAGCTCAATACACTCAGACATGCAGCAGTAGGAGTATTATCTCTCTGGAGAGCTCCGAAGATGGGTAAACTGCTCGTGTGCTTCGCCTCGATCTGCTCTTCGTGCGATCTCCGCCCCCCGCCGAACCGAAAGGGGCTCGGTCCGCCGGTCCCATAGGTGTTCGTCGATCAGTTTCCCTGACATCTTTGGCGCGCCAGGTAAGGGGCGTCGGGATTGTGTGAACCTGATCCGGCGTTCACACGAGCTAGATCTTCATCTTCTTCATCGACATGCCACCGACGAAGAAGACTTCGGCGGAAGCCGTTCCATCCTCGTCGATCCCACCACCACCGGAGCAAGCGGGTGGTGGGGTAGACGTCGGCGGAAGAACGGACATCGACGAGGGAACTCACGGTGCAGCCAGGTCCAAGGACGAGGCTGCGCAGACCTCGGCGTCTGTCCATGTACCGCGCCCATCTCAGGAGGCGCAGGACCAACAGCGTCATGGTATTTGCAGTACCATACGCTTGTTGGACCAAGATCGAGCTGGAGGATCTCGGGGTGCTCAAGATCAGCGTGCACGCCAACATGCTAGCACGAGCGAGACACGGTCGCCTGGACGGGATACTGCTCCTTCTAACATAGTTAGAAGTCCGAGCTTATCCCGCTCCTCACACCGTTCGCCACTGCCGCCCACCACTCCAGCAGAAGCTTTGGCGCGAGCTCAACTGCTCCTGGATTACCCTCAAACGGCAGACAAGATCGATGAATGGAGGGCCACCATTCAGAGTCTCATCGGCTTTGCCAACGGCGACACTCCACGGCAGCCGAGTACATCGCTGCCACGGCAGGACTGCCGGGCGCGAGCCGATGGCGACGAAACCGGTGGAGGAGCAACCGCCAAGCACTCTCCACCCAGAAGGCCAAGATCGCCGACTCGCCGGATCCACCTCGACAGCGACTCCACCGCATCATCAGATCCACGAGCTCGTCGCGATCAACGCCAAGTTCTTCATGAACAACAGCAAGAAGACGCTCGAACTCGCATCGAGCGCCGAAGAGAAGCGCGGCGTCAATCAGACCAGCGCGCTGGGCCCTCTATCGACATGCATGCGCCAGGGGAACCAGGTGACTTGCCATACGCGGTAGGTTGCCCTGCATTCACTCGTGAGCTGCGGCAAGTCCAGTGGCCCAGCACGAAGAATTTCAAGCCAGACGTGCTAGAGAAGTACGATGGCAAGTCGCATCCGTCGGAGTTCCTTAGCATCTACACCATCGCGGTGCAAGCTGCTGGCGGGCGGGACGACAAGATCCTTGCCAACTACTTCCCGCTGGTACTCAAGCCCAATGTCAGATCCTGGCTCATGCACTTGCCGAACAACTCCATATCCTCCTGGGCAGACCTATGCCATCAGTTTGTCGGCGCTTTTACAGGCGGCCACTAGCCTCCTGGCCAAGAAAGCGACCTTCATCTGCTTGCCCAGAAGGAAGGAGAGCCCCTGCGCAAGTACATTCAGAGATTCAGCCGCGTACAGCACAACATCCCAGATGTCCACCCTGCCGCGGTAATCAGCGCGTTCCATCAGAACGTGAGAAACCGCAGGATGCGGGAGGAGATGGCGATGTGCAAGATCAAAGACGTCAGTGAGCTATATGCCCTGGCCAACAAGTGTGCGCGTGCTGAGGAGGGGAGAAAACTCCCCGGAGAGATTACAGAAGCAGCAGGATCAGATAGTGAGGGGACTGCCCCGGCAAAGAAAAACCGGCGGCGGAACAACAGGAAAAAGAAAGGCAAAGATGTGCTAGTCGTTGAGCAGTCCGGCAACGGAAGTGGCGCCAAGAAAGCCAAAGCTGGTAGCTCCGACGGCAACAACTACCAGGCTGTGGCGGTCGCCGACAAGCAGGACGGCACCAACAAGCAGTACTACAAAATCCACCGCACCAAGGGCCATGACCTCCAGAACTGCAAGAAGGTCGAGCAGCTTGTCGAGCAGCAAAAGGATGAATACGAGCGACGCGACAAGGAGAAGGCCCAGGAAGGTGCTGGAGGAGCCGGCAAGAAACGCCCCGGCCGAGGAGGACGCCGCGGCAAGGCCAAGCAGCGGCAAGGAGACCGACCTCCCCGCGGCCGCAACAAGTATGAAGATGACGACGAGGATGAAGATATGGATGATGACGAGACCGATGAGCAGGAGTTCCAGAAAGCCACAGAGGTCCTGTGCATTGACGGCGGTGCATCTCTGCATACTTCCCACCGCCAGCTCAAGCAGTGGATGCGGGAAGTCAATGCAGCAGAACCACCCGTCGAGTCACGCAGGCCTCTGAAATGGTCCAGCACGCCTATCATCTTTGATATTGAGGACCACCCTGATCGCATAACTGCGGTCGGGTGCTTGCCGATGTTGGTTTCACCAACGATCCGCAACCTCAAGGTCACTAAGATGCTAGTTGACGGCGGGGCCGGCTTGAACCTGATCTCCTCCGCGGTACTCCAGAAACTCCAGATCCCTGATAGCGAGCTCGAAGAGACCGGCACGTTCCAAGGAATCAATCCGAGAAGGAGCAAGCCGAAGGGAAAGATCACGTTGCCGGTGACATTTGGCAGCGAGTTGAACTTCAGAACTGAGAGGGTCACTTTTGACGTCGCTGACTTTCCATTGCCTTACAATGGGATACTCGGCCGTCCAGCACTTGCCAAATTTATGGTAGCCTCTCACTATGCATACAACGTGTTGAAGATGCCAGGCCTGATAAGTGTCATCTCTTTCCCTGGCGACAAGAAGGATGCCCTTATCTGCGCCGACAAGATCTATCGGGAAGCAGCAGCCGCAGCGGATCGCAAACCACTTGCCGTTGAAGCTCCCGGGGCGAAGAAGAAGACCAAGTCCGGTAAGAGTTCTGATGCCCACTCCGGCAAGTGCACCTCTTCGGAGTGCTGCGCTACCGTCGAGGACGCACCATCGAGCTCCACCGGCAAGTGTAAGAAGGCAATGCCAGCTCCACCAGAGACCAAGAAGGTGTCCGCCAAGGAGGACGGCACTGGTGGTACTTTCACCATCAGTGCCACTCTCGACCCTAAATAGGAAAGCGCGCTCGTTGCTTTCCTGCGGGCGAACGTCGACGTGTTTGCGTGGCAACCGTCTGACATCCCCGGTGTTCCCAGGAAAGTAATCGAGCACCATCATGCCGTCTGTCCTCATGCACGGCCCGTCAAGCAGAAAGTCAGGAAACAGGCAGTGGAGCGCCAAGAATTCATCACAGAAGAAATCAAGAAATTGGAAGCAGCAGACCTTGTCAGAGGAGTGCTCCATCCTACGTGGTTGGCCAACCCTGTAGTCGTGCGCAAGGCAAACGGGAAATGGAGGCTTTGTATCGACTTTACTGATGTTAATAAAGCTTGTCCCAAAGACCCATTTCCCTTACCGCGCATCGACTAGATTGTTGACTCCACGGCCGGGTGTGATTTGCTTTCATTTCTTGATGCATACTCAGGATACCATCAGATCTTCATGGCAGAAGAGGATGAAGAGAAGACCGCATTCATTACCCCATGTGGCACATACTGTTTTGTACGGATGCCTTTAGGTTTAAAGAATGCTGGTTCAACATTTGCAAGGGTAGTCCATTACGCTGTTGAGCCACAAATGCACAGAAATGTGGAAGCCTACATGGACGACATAGTGGTCAAGAGCAAGGACAAGGCGACTCTGATTCAAGATTTAGATGAAACCTTTGCAAATCTGCGCAAGATCAGCCTCAAGCTTAACCCCGAGAAGTGTGTGTTTGGAGTCCCCTCCGGCAAGCTTCTCGGGTTCTTCGTATCTCAGCGGGGAATTGAAGCCAATCCCGACAAGATCAAGGCCATTGAGCAGATGGAAGCACCAAAGCGCGTCAAGGGTGTACGAAGACTTGCCGGTTGCATAGCTGCTCTCAGCAGGTTTATCTCTAGGTCTGCTGAGCGCGCCCTGCCATTTTTCAAAATATTGAAAAAGGCAGGTCCAATGAAATGGACTCCGGAAGTGGAGGCCGCACTACAGGACTTAAAGAGATACCTGTCCTCCACTCCAACACTTGTCGCACCTAAGCCACAAGAGAAGTTGCTGCTATATATAGCGGCGACCAATCAAGTAGTTAGTGCTACGTTAGTAGTGGAGAGGGAGGCAGATGATGAGCCAGCAACCACGGCAGATGCATCCAGTGACAAGCAGGGGACTTCACCGGCAAGCTCTGGTCCCGACAAAGATAGATCTGCGCAGGCGCATGAGAAGATGCAAAAAAGAATGGTGCAGCGCCCGGTTTACTTTGTCAGTTCCCTTTTGCAGGGGGCTAGGTCAAGGTACTCTGGTGTGCAGAAATTGCTTTTCGGCCTTCTCATGGCCTCGAGAAAGCTGAGCCATTACTTTCAAGCACATGAGATCACAGTCGTCACTCGTTTTCCGCTGAAGAGGATACTGCAAAATCCAGAAGCAACAGGCAGGATTGTCGAGTGGGCACTGGAACTGTCAAGCTTTGGCCTCAAGTTTGAGAGCACTTCAACTATCCAAAGCAGAGCGCTGGCAGAGTTCATAGCAGAATGGATGCCAACACAAGATGAAGAAATTCCAGAAACAAGCATCCCCGTCAAGGAAGCAAGCAAAGAGTGGCTGATGTACTTTGATGGTGCTTTCTCGCTACAAGGCGCCGATGCGGGCGTGCTGCTTGTCGCACCCACCGGAGAGCACCTCAAGTACGTAGTCCAGATGCACTTTCCCAAGGAGCAAGCAACGACAATACCGCAGAGTATGAAGGTTTGCTTGCCGGTCTCAGGATCGCAGCAGACCTTGGGATCAAGAAGCTCATTGTCAGGGGTGACTCATAGCTTGTCGTCCGCCAAGTTAACAAGAATTATCAGAGTCCGTTGATGGAAGCTTACGTTGATGAAGTGAGAAAGCTAGAAGAGCACTTTGATGGCCTACAGATGGAACATGTTCCAAGAGTTTAGAACGACATTGCCGATGGCCTGTCAAAGTGCGCTGCACTTAAATTACCTGTGGAACCAGGGATCTTTGTGCTCAAGCTGACTCAACCATCTGTAACACCGTCAACTGGACAGAGCAAGAAGAGGAAGTTGATTTTTGGCGACTATTTTCCGGCAGAGCTCCCCAAAGCCGCCGCCAAGAAGGTCCCCAAGATCGACGCCAAGTGTGCTGAGGAGCAGTCTGCTCCGGCAAGCCTTAGGGTTTGTTCCGTTGAAGCAGACGCTTCCGACAAGTTTTGCTCCGGCAAGCTTGCCGGGGAACGTCAAGCTCCGGCTGAGCCGCAGGTTCTCTCCGTTGAAGCGGATGTTCCCGCAGCAGCAGATGTGCCTTTAGTCCTTGTTGTCGAGCCGCAAGCTCCAACATGGGCACAGCAGATTGTCCGTTTCCTTCAGACAGGAGAACTTCCCGAAGAGCAAGAAGAAGCGGAAAGAGTAGCCCGGCAGTCAAGTATGTACCAGTTTGTCGACAACACACTGTACAGAAGAAGACTCAACAGCGTGAAATTGAAGTGTATTCACCGGGAACATGGAAAAAAGCTGTTGGCAGAGATACATGGAGGCATATGTGGTCACCACATTGGCGCAAGAGCACTTGCCGGCAAAGCATTCCGGCAAGGTTTCTTTTGGCCGACAGCCCTCCAGGATGCAACTGCACAAGTAACCAAGTGTGAAGCGTGCCAGTTCCATTCCAAGCAGATACACCAGCCAGTTCCATTCCAAGCAGATACACCAGCCAGCTCAAGCTCTCCAGACGATCCCTTTATCCTGGCCATTTTCGGTCTGGGGGCTCGACATCCTCGGCCCTTTTCCCCGAGCTGTCGGGGGCTTTGAGTACTTGTACGTTGCAATCGACAAGTTCACAAAGTGGCCGGAAGTGGAACCAGTGAGGAAGGTGACAGCACAGTCAACAGTCAAGTTCTTCAGGTCAATTGTTTGCCGCTTCGGGATCCCTAACAGGATCATCACCGACAATGGCACGCAATTCACAAGTCGCACCTTCATGCAGTACGTCCAAGATCTTGGCGCCAAGGTCTGCTTCGCTTCTGTTGCTCATCCGAGAAGCAATGGTCAAGCGGAGAGGGCAAATGCTGAAGTGTTGCGCGGGCTCAAGACCAGGACTTTCGACAGGCTGCGCAAGTGCGGAAAAAACTGGATTGAGGAGCTGCCGGTGGTTCTTTGGTCGGTCAGGACGACGCCAAATCGAGCCACTGGCCAGACACCTTTCGCTCTAGTCTATGGAGCAGAGGCAGTTCTCCCCACGGAACTCGTATACGGATCACCTCGAGTGCTCGCTTATGATGAGCTTGAGCAAGAGTAGCTGCGACAAGATGACGCGCTGCTCCTCGAGGAGGATCGCCTTCTGGCCGCTGTACGAGCTGCTCGATACCAGCAAGCTTTGCGCCGCTACCATAGCCGCAAAGTTAGCGCCAGAAGTCTCGAGGAAGGCGACCTTGTTCTTCGGCGCGTTCAGTCCGCCAAGAATTCCAACAAGTTGACGCCGAAGTGGGAAGGCCCTTACCGGGTGAAACGAGTCACTAGGCATGGCGCTGTCCGCCTTGAGACCGAAGATGGCATTCCGGTGAGCAACTCCTAGAACATTGAACATCTTCGTAAGTTTTACCCGTAAGGCACGGTTGCCGGAACCTGTTCCGGCAACCACCTTTTGTACAAGTCTTGCCGATGTTGCATGTAATCATTTGTACAAAGCCGGGCGCAGATCCCGTGCATAAGTAAAGCTCATGTGCTCCGCACTTCTTGTCAATTTCATGCTTTCTACTATTCTTTGCATGAATGTATCTGACAACTTGTGCAGCGCCTACCACCGGTAAGCAATAACGAGCCGTAAGGCTCCATATCATTATTTTCTCTTCTTTCTCTTTCTCATAGGAAGGAAGGTTCCCTCGCCCACAAGTTTGCCGGGGGGGAAGGAGAAGATAATGGTGTGGACCAGGCATCATTCAAGGAAGTTTCACCTTACCGGAAAGCAAACGACAGAAAAGCTAAGTTGCCAAAGTTTGAGCAATCAGTTAAAAAAATTTAAGTTATCTTCCTCGAATGACCTTGCTTTGTATGGAAAACCTGTGCGCGGAGGAACCAACTCGTAGCTAGTTGCGCCCTTACTTTGTTTCGAGTCCGCTCAACAACTTAAGTGAGTTGTGACTAGTTGCGACAAGGTTTCTTGTCGGCAGCGGCACCGCCAGCAGGCTGCTGACGTTCCGCACTCAGCGCTCGCGGCAAGGGTGCCCACGCTGACAAGTTCCCTAAAAGCGTAGGGTAAAAACATACAAAGGAAGGAATCAAGTAAAGGAAATAACATAGCAATTAAAATAGAGTCATATTACAAGATAGCTTGTCGCAGCTCTAACGGATTGTCTCATAACATGACCAGCAGCGACAAGAAAAAGAGAAAACAGGCGGCCTAATCTACACGATCACCCTCAACCCTCTTGATCCCGCTCACCTTGTCCACAATGGGTGCGACAAGGGCCTTGAGCGCTTCCAGATCGGCATCCGGCGGCAAGGACCTGAGGACGTTGGTGAGGTTGAGGCCTGGATTGCGAAAGGCCACCTTCACCAGCACCTTTTGGAGAGCTCTCGCGCAGATCTTGCGCGACTCGTCAGCCAGCTACTTTGGGATCTTCTCCCGGAGTCGCTGGAGAGCCGTCGCCGCGCCTTCAAAGAACAAGCTGAGCTTGGCACTGGGCTGGAGGTGCTCATCGGAGGAGTACCAGAAATCCTCCATCCCCAGCTGCGCCAGCTCCTTGTCGATGGCCGCGGCAGCATCCACAAGACCCTCGGTCCAGTGCTCCACGGTCTCCCTAAAAGTGTTCTGGGCGGCAGCAGCATTCGCCAGCAGCGCCTCATCGGCCTTGATCTTCTCCGACAAGGCCACTTCCCGCTCGCTGGCGCCGTCCAGCGTCTGAGTCAATGTGGCCAGCTTCAACTCCAGATCTGCATTGGAGTCCTTGGCGGCGCTGAGCTCTTTGATCCTCTCAGCGAGACGACCTTGCAGCTCGCCATGAGCGGCGGCGTCCTTCTCACGCTCGCGCTTGAGCACGGCAAGATCCTCGCCGCTCGCCTTGAGATCGGCCTCCAGCTGCGCCACCTTCGTCTCCAGCTCCTCCTTGGCGGCCTCGGCAGCTGCGGTAGCATCCTTCACCTCCTTGAGAGCCCCGCCGTGTGTTTGCTCGCGCGCAGCAAGCTCCTCCTCGTGGTTGTCAAGGTTGACCTTGCGCTACGCCAACTCACCCTCTTGCGCAGATATCTTCTCGGCAGCAAGTCGCTATTGCTCTTCAACTTCGGCCTTCTCGAGGAGGAAGGCTTTCCGCTCCTTGTCGACTTGTTCCCGCTCCTCTACCAGAGCCCGGAGAACTTCCCGCCTGAAAACCCGGAGCTCCTCCGCGCACTTCTCAATATCCACTCCCGCCTTCGCGACAAGCGCTTCTCGAGATACCAGCTTGGCTTGTCGGGCGCGGTAGAGCGACAACAGCTTCCGCAGTAGCCGCTCCTCCTCAGGCTCGTCGCTGCTGCTGCTTGGCGCGTCAACCAGCTTCAGCCCAGCGGAGGCAAGTACTTCTCCGTCCAGCATCTCTCCTTCGACCGGCGCCCTGGAGCTTGAAGCCCAGGGGAGCTTGATGAAGATGCCGTCGCCGGCCTTCAGATAGGCACCGGGCTGGGGCTCTTCGGAGCCTGGCACTGCAGCAGCGGCGGAGGGATCGGCGGTCGGCGTAGCGCCTGGCGCTCCTGCGGCCTCGGGGCCATCAGTGCGATCGCCGGATCCCTCACCGGCTTCTGCGGCGGCAGCCTTGGCGGCCTCTTCGCCAGCAGGATCATCAGCGCCGGCCTCTCCTTCGGTGGTGACGGCGTCGTCAACGCTGCTGCACGCGTTCTCCTCGCCGGCGACCTCGGTTTCCATCGGCTCCGTGGCAGATGGATCTGGCGAACGGAAAAAGGGAGAGAAATCAAGCGAACATTCAAAAAGAAAACCAGAAGAAGAAGAACCCAAGGGAAGTTTTCAAGCAAGAGGATTACCTGTGCTAGGGCCTGCAGTCGTGGTCTCAACCACCGGAGGGTCGCTCGTGCTGTCCCTTGCCAGAGAACTATCCCTTGCCGGAGAGTTCTCCCTTGCCGGAGAGCGATCCCTTGCCGGAGAATTCTCCCTTGGTGGTGTAGTTGAAGCAGAAGGCATTTCGGGAGCGGCTTCCGGGCACTCCTGGTGAAGCTGCTCTGCTCCTACACAAGCCAAAGTCAGATATCAGCAAAGAAAAAGCACCCATGTGCGCCTAACAGCAAGAAGTAAACCATATACTTACGCTGGGGGCTGCGCTGGGGGCTGATCTGGGGAGTAGTTGCCGGGTCCGGCAAGGTGGTCTCGGACGCACCCTCGGCTGGCGCAGTGGGTTCGTCCTCGATGACAATCACCGGGACCTTGGCTCTCTTCGCCGCTCTCTGGGCCAGCGTCCTGAAAAGGAATGGGTTCAGAAGGAAGCAAGTCAGATACAAGACAAAACAACAAAAGTGAAGAACTACAAGTACAGCAAAGAATCTTACTCTTCCTCTTCCTTGTCGGAGCTGAGCGCGGAGAGATCGAAGTCCGGCTCGCCTCCGGTGCGACGAGGCGGAGGAGTAGGTTCCCTTGTCCGCTTGGCAGGAGCAGTAGCGGTGGACCGGGAAGACCCCGCCCCAGTTGCCGCAGCGGCGTGAGGCGCTCCCGCGGCAACACTGCTTGCCGCGGCAGAGCGTGTCACGCGGCACGACGGCTGTTGACTCGTCTGCCGCTCCTCTATGTCCCGGGCCTTGCAGAGATGCCTTCTTGGTGGAGCTGGGGGCTCTACTTGCGACGAGCTTCCTGAAGGTTCAAGCCCAACAAGCTGTCCCTCGTCGGGCTCGCTCGGCTCCTCTTCGGGCCCGACAAGCTCTTCCTCGCCGGCAAACTCCTCGCGTTCGGCAAGGCTTGCCGCCTCTGCTGCCTCTGCCTCCTCCACGGTGAATCCAAACTCGCCCGCGGCAGTTGCTGCCGCCGCCTCTTCCAGCCTGGTGGCGATGCGCTGCATCTCCGCATCGGTGGTGTCGCGGGTGAGGCTTTTCTGTTCATCGGAGCGGACGGCCACTTCCGCCAAGCTGTCAAAGAACTCCTGCACGACAGCGTCTGCCGGCTCTTGCCAAGTTGGGACAATTCCATGCGAGTCGCACAGCGGCATCATTGCACGGATGCGGTCGAGCGAAGAGTTGTTGCATAGTGGAACGACGCCCCTCGGCAACATGAATTGATGTTGAGGATCGCGCTTGAACAGTTCCAGGAGCATCGCGTCCAGCTCCAGGACAGTGAAGTTGAAGTTGAGGCCCGGGCGCAGCCTCATGATATCCGCCGAGTTCTGGAACTCCCAGGCGGGTCTCCTCCTCTCCTGCAAGGGGGCGATGCGGCGGCGAAGAAAATCTGCGCCAACAGCGCCTACGGTGAGCCCGGCAAGCCTGAGGCGAAGGATCCGGGTGACGGCAATCTTCAGCCTATCATCTTTCGGGGCCACGTTGCTCCAATCGTTGCCGCGCGCTATTGGGGTTTGTCGCAGGGCGGTAAATGGCTGCGGGTTCTCCTCAACAATCCAACACCACTCTGCTCTCCATTCCTCCCACTTGTTGCGGAGCTCTCCCTCCAGATAAGTCTCCTTCTTGCCAGCTTTCGAGATCCAGGCGATTCCGCCGGCTAAAGGCTCTCCTCTCTCGACTCGGGGCATAAAGAAGTGGCGGAAAAGAGCTACCTTTGGATGGACTCCGACAAAGTTTTCGCAGAGATGTGCGAAAACTGCCATGGTCAGAACGGCATTGGGGGTGAAGTCAAGGAGGCGGAACCCGTAGGTGTTCATGATGTCACAGAAGAATTCAGAGAAGGGCGGGCAGAGCCCGCAGTAGAAGAAAAGCGCGAAGAAGGGGTACCCGGTCGGAGCCAGCTCCGAAGCGACAGCGGGGAGTACCTTCATGCGCGGATGCGCTCGAATCTCCGTCGACCAGAAGAGGTAGTAGTACTCCCTCAGCTCTTTCGCGCCGAGCTGAGGGGGGAAGATGGCCCGCTCCTTCCGCAGCGCCGTGAACCGCTGCGCCTCGGCCGATTTCACGCCCTTCCCCTTGTCGGCTTTCGGAGCCATGGCGGAGGTGGTGGGGGGATCGACGGTGTTGGTGGTGCTGGTGCCAATGGGGGGCGGAGCGCTGCTCTCTTTCAGCTTCGAGAAGAAGAGGGGAGCGGCGGAGACTTGTGAAATTTGAGTAACAACCGGCGAGATGGGCGAACTGCCCCTGTTTCCCCTGCTTATAAAGGGGGAGGGGGCGGACGTTTCGTCCTTCCGAATAAAGAAACCACCCATGATCTCTCCCATGATGCCGCATTCGACGCGTGCCGTTGGGAGAGGGCGCCGTGGATACGGAGAAAGATACGGCGTAACCCAGGCCGCGCGTGCCCGTGCCCTGTTTTGGGCCTAGCCCAACAGCGCTCGGCACCGTGTGTGGCCCAGGCCCGGGGGCTCCTGTCGGTGTACTAGAGTAGGGGTACCCTAGTATCCCGAACTTGTGCACGGGCAGTTGCAGCCACCCGCGGCAAGGCTTGCCGGGTGACCGCCAAGGTCCTCCGCGGTTCCTGTGGAGACATTCAAGAACAAAGTATCTAAGCTAAGGAGACAAGGCCCCGGCAAGAGGAGCTTGCCGGGAAGGCCAACCAAGGCATAAGAACAAAGTATCCAAGCCAAGGAGACAAGGCCCCGGCAAGAGGAGCTTGCCGGGAAGGCCCACCAAGGCATCTCAAGGAATTTTCCGCGACGCGCCATGCGTCCCGGCAAGGCCTAGGGAGCGACAAGCTTCCGGACGCGACAAGTCAACGACTGCGGCAAGGCACTTGCCGCAGCACGCTACCACCCTGTACCTACGCTCCAGCGCATCCACCAACATGTCGCCCTGGGGCCTTTCCAGGCGCGCATGGCGAGAGGCTGTGCAGCCAGCGGTGCACGGTGGCAAGCGGCGCTGACAAGATTGCCATCGTGGCGAGCGGTGGCGTCCCTGACGGTCCCTGTTTGCACTATTTGGGCGACGTAGACGGGCATTTAATGCCTTTGTCCCCTGCCGTCAGGGTTAGGTATGATACACTGTACAAGTTGTTGTACCAACCACAAGTCCTTTTCCATTTTTACCCTTGTCTACGTTGCCACCTATCGGTGACCCCTTGAGCATATAAAAGGAGGCCCATACGCAACATAGAGGGAGGGTTCGGAAGGTTCCGAAGGCCAAAAAACACTCACGCTCGATCTTGTTAGCAGCTGGTGTGTACTGTAGCACTCAGCACTCCCGAGCAAGAGCTCAATACACTCAGACATGCAGCAGTAGGAGTATTATCTCTCCGGAGAGCTCCGAAGCTGGGTAAACTGCTCGTGTGCTTCGCCTCGATCTGCTCTTCGTGTGATCTCCGCCCCCCGCCGAACCGAAAGGGGCTCGGTCCGCCGGTCCCATAGGTGTTCGTGGATCAGTTTCCCCGACACTCCTCATTACCCAATTCATCATAATAAACATTAGAAGGGTATTGGGAAATATTTTCCCTTTCATTAGTACTCTCTTCATACTCTATTTGTTTTCTTGTCTTTAGATAGTTGGCAGTATAAGTATTCTCAATGCAATTCACCGCACAAAACATATAAATTTCCTCTAGACCAGAATCAAGAAATCTCTTAGGGTTATATGGAATATTCTTAGTTATACGTTTCATTTCTTCATAACCTAGAAGCAAACTAAGTTCATTATGATGCACAAGGGAAATCAAGTCATCACAATTTTTGGACACAATTAAATCATGAAACAATTTGCATTGAAGATTTAAAAGACCACGTTCATTGCAGAGTTCGCAAGGATGGCGAAAAATATTAAATTTTTCAGCACAACTATCTAGCTTCTCTTGTAACCATCTTGTTTCTAAATACTATGCCTGTTGCAAAATCTATCTTCCCTTTTTGGTGTGCTTTTGCACTCTCAATTTACTCCTCAAAAATTGACATTCTTATAGGAGACATCATTATCATGACCAATGCAATCATCATTAACACCATGGATATTCAAAGAATTCATACTAGCAATATTGCAATCATGCCCATCATCCGATGTTTTTCTTCCATAAATTTTGTTGAATTATTTTTCTAGCAATTGTGCACAATTATTGGAATCCTTATTCTCAAGATAGACATTATAAAGATAACGAACAATTTGAGGTAACTCAATCTCCAATTTTTTTGCTTTCTTTTTACAAATCAAACTAGTGATAAAACAAGAAACTAAAAGATTCGATTGCAAGATCTAAAGATATACCTTCAAGCACTCACCTCCCCGGCAATGACGCCAGAAAAGAGCTTGATGTCTACTTTGCAACTTTATTCTTGTAGACTCAAGTTGGGCCTCCAAGCGCAGAGTTTTGTAGGACAGTAGCAATTTTCCCTCAAGTGGATGACCTAAGGTTTATCAATCCGTGGGAGGCGTAGGATGAAGATAGTCTCACTCAAGCAACCCTGCAATCAAATACAAGAAATCTCTTGTGTCCCCAACACACCCAATACAATGGAAAATTGTATAGGTGCACTAGTTCGTCAAAGAGATGGTGATAAAAGTGTAGTATGGATAGCAGATATGAGTTTTTGCAGTGTGAACAATAAAAACAGCAAGGTAGTAAATAGTAAAAACGGAGCACAAACGGTATTGCAATGATGGAAAATGAGGCCTAGGGTGCATACTTTCACTAGTGTAATCTCTCAACAATGCTAACATAGGTGGATCATATGATTATATCTCAAAATGCAATAAAGAATCACTCCCGAGTTCCTGTTAGCGGAGAACAAAAGATAGAAATTGTTTGTAGGGTACAAACCACCTCAAAGCTATTCTATCTGATCAATCTATCCTAGAGTTCATACTAAAATAACACAAAGCTATTCTTTCCGATCAATCTAGCCAAGAGTTCGTACTAAAATAACACCATATGACACACATCAACCAACTCTATTGTCACCTAGATACTCCAATGTCACCACAAGTATCCGTGAGTTAATTCTATGATATGCATCAAACAACTTCATGATCATAATATTCAATCCACACAAAGAACTACAAGGGGACCCCAAAGTTTCTATCGGAGAAAAGGTAATAAAAATGTGCATCAACCCCTATGCATAGATTACCCCAATGTCACCGCGGGAATCCGCAAGTTGAGTGCCATAACATACATCAAGTGAATCAATATGATACCCCATTGTCACCTCAAGTATTCATGCCGCAAGACATACATCATGTGTTCTCAAATCTGAACATTCAATCCGACATGACAAAACTTCAAAGGGTAAAGATTCAATTCATCACAACAAGAGTAGAGAGGGTAGAAACATCATGTGATACATCTATGTTAACAAAGCCCATGATATATCAAGATCGTGACATCTCGAGATCGCGCGTGAGAGAGAGAGAGAGATTAAACACATAGCTACTGGTACAAACCCTCAGCCCTGAGGGTGGACTACTCCTTCCTCATCGTGGTGGCCGCCGTGATGATGAAGATGGCCACCGGTGATGATCTCCCCCTCCGGCAGGGTGCTGGAACGGGCTCCTGATTGGTTTTCGATGGCTACAAAGGCTTACGGCGGCGGAACTTCCGATCTAGGTTCTCCGTGAGGGTTTTTGGAATATTTGAGAATTTATAGGGCGAAGAGGGGGTGCGGGAGGCCGACAAGGTGAGTGCAACCCACCGGGGCGCGTTTGGGGGCCCAGGCACGCCCTGGTGGGTTTTGCCCCCTCGGGGCACCCCCGAGGTGCTGCTCTGGCCCATTGGTGGTCTTCTAGTCCATAAAAAATCCACAAAAAGTTTTGCGGTGTTTGGACTCCGTTTGATATTGATTTCCTACGATGTAAAAAACAAGCAAAACAGAGCAACTGACACTGGGCACTGGGTCAATAGGTTAGTCCCAGAAAATGATATAAAGTTCCTATAAAATGATTGTAAAACATCCAAGAATGATAATATATCAACATGAATACTTCATAAATTATAGATACGTTGGAGATGTATCACTTCCATGTGTAACCGTGATACAATATGGGCTCTGTCTGGACCAAGTAAGTTAAGGGAACCTCCAGCGGTAGACCGGTAGATGTAGGTGTGTAGTTGGACTAGGTCTGCCATTTCTGAGGGGCTACTGCTTCCCAAAAGTCTCTTCTTGGTCTACCTGGCTACTTCACAAGTGAAGTTTAGTGGCACAAGGGTGTGATCAGGAATCACGGGTAAACTATACAAACCTTTGTGGAGTGTGTAAAACTGATCATGATTAGCCGTGTCCCTGGTTATGGACAACTTGAGCAACTCATCACGAATTGTTAGCTTGATCTCATAACCTCTTCCATCCAAAATCAATGGGTTGAACCAATGGGGTGTGTGGACCAACCCAGGTTCCAGGATTTCTAACCAACAGCTTCATCTGGGAAGGTTTGGGACTACCACGTGACCGGAGTCCACATGCTCAAACTACCTAGCTAATAGAGTAGACCACCATAAAACAATAGGGAAAAACTGTTTTTCGCAAAGAGCCTTGAACTCCACCACCCAAAGTGCATGTAGGTGAATAGGTTTCCTATAAACTGTGGACTTACCAATACAATCCATGTATTAACCCTAGTGGTTGCAACGTATCATGTTGCGGGGGGATACTATGAGGAGTGATTACATAGGGTTTCGTGCCTCCACTCGACATGCTTCCCCATGGTGTTGATGGAGCCTATCAATACGTCTACCTTAGATTTTTCCCTCGTTTCCGCTTATCTTGAACTTTGTTTGCTTATTGTAAGAATGTATTTGACTAGTCTATGGCTAGAGTCTGTATAACTATTTGCTTTCTGGATCATGTGATGTAATAAAGGACGCATTTGTGTATGATACAACATCATTACCGTGTATGCCGACGATTCGATCCAGGGGTTGGCATGGAATCACATGGAGACCATATGCCTGAAAAGGTAGGCTGTGACACTTGCGCGTCCCAAAACCGTCTGAACCCAGTTTCTTTCCATAAGAATCCACCATATCCACCTATGGATTGAATAAGATCCTTCAAGTAATTTGTCATTGGTGCAAAAGGAAATAAAATTTTCCCCTAAATATGTATGATCTTTTATTGCAAGGGAAAATAAGCTTTGTACGAACTTGTGATATTAAAGAAATAAGAGCAATAGACCGCATAGTAAAGGTTGCTATCACAAGGGACAATATAAAGTGTCATTCCTTTATATTAAGAGCTTGCACATCCCAATTGAAAAAGTGCATGACAACCTCTGCTTCCCTCAGCGAAGGTCCTATCCTTTAATTTTCAATATTTCCTTTTATGAAAGAGTAAATAATGTTGATATTTATT
Organism: Triticum aestivum; assembly: GCF_018294505.1. NCBI lineage: Eukaryota > Viridiplantae > Streptophyta > Magnoliopsida > Poales > Poaceae > Triticum > Triticum aestivum. Next base: position 96,442,278 of record NC_057795.1, on the reverse strand, counting down.
TTATTTCTTAATTATCATGTGGTAGGGAAAGATCTAGGCACATATATCCAGTTGGATGTAGGTAGTCATGAGTTATTGATAGGTCTCTATCATATCTATAATTTTTTATTATTTCATGCCAATATTATACAACTTTCACATACTTTTAGCAACAGTTTATATGATTTATTGGACCAACATATTGATCCAGTGGCCAGTGACAGTTCCTGTTTGTTGCATGTTTTTTGTTGCACAGAATATCCATACCAAATGAAGTCCAGACGCGATAAAAATTTATAGAGATTTATTTTGGAATATATGTGATTTTCGGGAGTTGGAATACACGCAAACGGTCGCCCAAAGTCACCACAAGACACCTGGGCCCGCCAAGCAGCCCAGGCATGTGGTGGTGGGTTGTGCCCTCCTCGTAAGTCGATTGGAGCTCTACTTCGGGTGCAAGGAAGCTTATATCCGGAAAAAATTGTGTTAAAATCTCAGCTCAATTGGAGTTACGGATCTCCAGATATTTAAGAACGGTTTTCGGTCAAATCAAGGAGGCGAAACAGAAGATAATAGAAAGAGAGATCCAATCTCGGAGGGGGTCTCACCCCTCCACCACCATGGAGGCCATGACCAAAGGGGAAACCCTCCTCCCATCTAGGGGGAGGCCAAGGAAGAAGAAGGAGGGGGGCTCTCTCCCCCTCTCTCTCGGTGGCGCCGGAGTGCTGCCGGGGCAAGGATCGTGACGGCAATCTACATCAACAATCTTGCTACCGTAAACACCAACTTTCTCCCCCTCTATGCAGTGGTGTAATACATCTTTTACCCACTGTAATATCTACTTAAACATGATTCTCAATGCTATATATTATTTTCCAATGGTCTATGGCTATCTTATGATGCTTGAGTAGATCGGTTTTGTCCTATGGGTTGATAGACGATTATGATTGGGTTGAGTTGTATATTTTATTTTGGTGCTATCCTAAAGTGCCCTCCGTGTCGCGCAAATGGAGGTATCCCCGCTGTAGGGTGTTGCAATACATTCGTGGTTCTCTTATGGTGTGTGTGGCATGAGTGACAGAAGCACATACCCGAGTTTGGGGTTCATTGCGTATGGGATAAAGATGACTTGATAGTTAATGCTATGGTTGGGTTTTATGACCTTAATGATCTTTAGTAGTTGTGGATGCTTGCTAGAGTTCCAGTCATAAGTGCATATGATCCAAGTAGAGAAAGTATGTTAGCTCATGCCTCTCCCTCATATAAAATTGCAACGATGATCACGGGTTTAGTTACCGATCACCTAGGGACAAATGACTTTCTGTTTGACAAAAGCTATCTACTTTTATTATCTTGCATTTTATTTGTAGTTTTATTCTCACAAAGTACTCCTAGTATCATACTTGTTCTAGGTATAGGAAACATTAAGTGTGCGTAGAGTTGTATCAGTGGTCGATAGAACTTGAGGGGGTATTTGTTCTACCTTTAGCTCCTCATTGGGTTCAACACTATTATTTATCGAAAAGGGCTAACGATCCCCTATACTTGTGGGTTATCAAGACCTTTTTCTGGTGCCGTTGCCGGGGAGTAATATCGTGGGGTGAATATTCTCGTGTGTGCTTGTTTGCTTTATCACTAAGTAGTTCTTATTTTTCTGTTGTAAGTTGTTCGCTACCTTTAGTTATGGATATGGAACACGAAATACCAAAAAAATGGTTGTACTTGCTACTCATGGAGATGGGGAACCTCCTAAAACTCTCGATGCTTGTTATGTGAAAGATATTATGCACTACTTTGATAATCCTGAGAAAACCCCATTCTACTTGATAATGGGAGACACGTTGGATCAACGTGAATACTTTAGGGATTACCGCTTGACTCATAAAGGGAAATTGTTATGGGATCAAATTCATATGTTGCATTGCTATGCTCGGGATCTATACTTTGAGAAACGACTATACTTGTTGCTCTAGGATGAAGTCTCCACACCTTCCCTTTTCATGCAAATTTAACGAATATGAAACCTTAGCTTCTTATGCTAATGGTAGATATGATTACTATGATGTGGAACAAATAGAATAATTTGTTGCTTTTAAGGGTGCTTATGAAATTGAATCTTTCTTTTAAAAGTATCAAGATTATGATGATGCTATTTACAGACCTGAAACTTTTGCTATACTTAAATATTGCTATGAGAATTATGAATATAATGATGATATTAATGCATTTATTGAGAATGTCTCTGCTGTCCAAGAAGGGACTAATATTTTGTAGGAGTTTATGGAAGAAGAAATTGATGAAATTGTGAGCTCATTAGATGAAAAGATGAGGAGGAGGGCGAAGAAGAAAAGGAGGGTGAGCGGATTGATCACCCGTGCCCACCTTCTAATGAGAGTAACTCTTTATCCCATACATTGTTTAATTTCCCTTCATTCTTACTTGAGGATGAATGCTATGATAATTGCTATGATCCCGTTGATTCTTTTGAAATATCCCTTTTTGATTAAATTGATGCTTGCTATGCTTGTGGCCAAGATGCCAATATGAATTATGCTCATGGAGATGAACTTGCTATAGTTTCTTATCTTAAAAATGAAATTGTTGCTATTGCACCCACACATGATAGTCCTATTATCTTTTTGAATTCTCCCAACTACACTATATCGGAGAAGTTTGCTCTTATTAAGGATTATATTGATGGGTTGCATTTTACCACTACACATGATTATTTTGCTGAATATAATATGCATGTGCTTGTTGCTTCTAGTTGCAATTATTATGAGAGAGGAACTACATCTCCATCTCTTTATGATTCCAACACGACAAAATTGCAAGAAACTTCTTATGCCATGTATTGGCCTTTACTTGATGTGCATGAATTGTTCTTTTATGACATGCTGATCCACAGGAATAGAGTTAGACTTCATCATTGTGTGATATATGTTGCTTTGTTCTCACTACTAAATGTCAAATCATTGCTAATTAAAATTGGCTTTGATATACCTTGGGATCCCGGTGGGTCCATCACTTGAGAACTTTATGCCTAGCTTAATGGCTTTAAAGAAAGCACTACTAGGGGGTCAACCCGGAAGTTTTAGAAAGTCATTTTATTCTGTTGTATGCTTTTATAAAGTTTAAAAACAAAAAAAAAATATAGAGGGGGGCTTAGTTTTTTTTTCAAAAAGAGAAGCGATTGAAAGGTGATGCATTGGAGAAGTGAGGGTCAACCTTGAACACGTGTGTTCATTCTCATGGAAACAATGTAGAATTTTTCAAGGAAGTTTCTCACAAAAATAATTATCCCCTTGTAAAAATCCATTGTATTATAAAAATAATGTGCCAATATTTGCCTTTAGGATGATTAGATTGCTTGTTGGTATGTGCGGTGTAAAAACAGAAACTTTGGCTGTAGTTCGTGAATTTATGTTTTTTACTGGAACGTCAAAAGTTTCTGAAAATTTTACAGAGTGCTTCTATGCAAAAAAAAATTGTGTCCTAATTTTTAAGAATTTTTGGAGTTACAGAAGTATGGATAATGTTCAGATTACTATAGACTGTCATGTTTAAGATATATTCTGTTTTGATGCATTGTTTTGCTTGTTTTGATGAAACTATCGATTCTATCGGTGCTATAAGCCATGGAAAAGTTATAATACAATAGCTACAATGCAAAAAAAAATATGAATGGGTTTGCAACAGTACTTAAAGTAATGATTTGCCTTATTATACTAACGGATCTTACCAGTTTTCTGTTAAGTTTTGTGTGGATGAAGTGATCAAACATCGAGGAGGTCTCTATATGAGAAGAAGGAGGAGAGGCAAGAGTTCAAGCTTGGGGATGACCAAGGCACCCCAAGTAAATATCCAAGGAGACTCAATCATCTAATCTTGGGGATGCCTCGGAAGGCATCCCATCTTTCTTCAACAAGTATCAGTATGTTTTCGTCTTCATTTTGTTCACGTGATATGTGTAAATCTTGGAGCGCCTTTTTGTGTTTAGTTTTCACTTTTATTTTATGCACCATGATGGTATGAGATAGTCCATGGTTGATTTATAGAATGCTCATTGCACTTCCCTTAAATATTTTGAGTATGGCTTTATAAAACGCTTCATGTGCTTCACTTATATTATTTGAAGTTTGGATTGCCTATTTCTCTTCACATAGAAAACCGTTATTTGTAGAATTCTCTTTTGCTTCACTTATATTTGTTAGAGCATGGTCTTTTGTAGAAAGAATTAAACGCTCATGCTTCACTTATATCTATTTAGAGAGTCAATAGGAATTGGTCATTTGCATGGTTAGTCATAAAATCCTACATAAAACTTGTGGATAAGTGAATATGATATGTTTGATTCCTTGCAATAGTTCTATGATATAGAGATGATAATATATGGGAGGTCCTAGTAGATGATCATGTTTAGTAATATATTGGTGTTAAGATTTGTGATTTTCGAAGCATGCACGTATAGTCTCTCGTTATGCTATGAATTTGGAGCATGATTTATTATTGATTGTCTTCCTTTGCGTAGAGGTCGGGGGCGCGCGATGGTTAACTCCTACCAACCTCCCCCTTAGGGGCATGCGTAGTAGTACTTTGCTTCGAGGGCTAATAAACTTTTGCAATAAGTATAGTTGTTCTTTATGACTAATGTGAGTCCACGGATTATACGCACTCTTACCTTTCCGCAATTTTCTAGCATCTACGGTACCGTGCATTGCCCTTTCTCACCTCAAGAGTCGATGCAAACTTCACCGGTGCATCCAAACCCCGTGATATGATACGCTCTATCACACATAAGCCTTATTATATCTTCCTCAAAACAGCCACCATACCTACCTATTATGGCCTTTCCGTAGCCATTTCGAGATATATAGCCATGCAACTTCCACCACTTCCGTTTTGATGACTTGAGCATTAATTGTCATATTACATTGCATGATCATATAGCTGACATAGTATTTGTGGCTCAGCCACCGTTCATCATTTTTTATACATGTGACACTAGATCATTGCACATCCTGGTACACTGCTAGAGGCAACATATAGAGTCATATTTTGTTCTAGGAATCGAGTTGTCATATTGAGTTGTAAGTAAAAAGAAGTGTGATGATCATCATTAATCATTATTAAGAGCATTGTCCCAGTGAGGAAAGGATGATGGAGACTATGATTCCCCCACAAGTCGGGATGAGACTCCGGACAAGAAGAGAGAGAAAAAATAAAAAAAGGGAAAAAGAACAAGAAAAAATAGACAAAGAGAGAAGGGGCATGCTAAATTCCACACTTGTGCTTCAAAGTAGCACCATGTTTTTCATATGGAGAGTCTCCTATGTTGTCACTTTAATATACTAGTAGGAATTTTTCATAATAGAGTTAGATGCACACCCACTTACTTTTCATGTTGAGCTTTCATACACTTATAGCTCTTAGTGCATTCGTTGCATGGCAATCCCTACTCCTCGTATTGATATCAATTGATGGGCATCTCCATAGCCCGTTGAGTAGCCGCATCGATGTGAGACTTTCTTACTTGTTTTGTCTTCTCCATAGTAATCACTACCATCGTATTCTGTTCCACCCATAGTGCTATATCCATGGCTTGCGGTCCTGTATTGCGTGATAGTTGAAAATGTTCAAGTGCGTTAAAAAGTATGAACCAATTGCTTGGCTGACACCGGGGTAGTACATGATAAATATTTTGTGTTAAGAAGACAGAGCATGACAAGACTATATGATTTTGTAGGGATAGCATTCTTTGGCATTGATATTCTGAAAGACATGATTGTTGGTTGGGATGCCTGAGTATTGATGTCTTTATGTCTGAAAATGCTAGTTATCGACTAGAGGGGGGGGTGAATAGGCGATTTTTATGAAAGTCTTCAAAACATGAAAGTTTCGAAGACAAACAAGAAAACATGACCTATAAACATGCAGTGGAAGATGAACTACACTAGAAAAGCCATAGTATGAAGCTAAAGCATGATGACTGATAGCAGCTAGGTAGTAGGATCAGGATGGAAGATAGTATGAAGCCAATCAGAACAAGTAGTCACACAGTGAAGTCAAACAGACAGAGCAATCAGGCAATGACTTCACAAAGACAAACTGTAAGCAAGGAGAGTAAGAGACAAAACCAGTTTGTTGTGAAGACAAGGATTTGTTCGAGCAGTTCCAGTTGCTGTGACAACTGTACGTCTAGTTAGGGAGGCTGAGATTGAACTCAGAACACCGTGTCTTCACCTTATTCCCCTTGAGCTAAGGACACACAGTCCTCTCCCAATCACTCTGGTAAGTCTTCAAGGTAGACTTCCAAACCTTCACAGACTTTGTTCACCGGCAATCCGCAATTACTCTTGGATGCTCAGAATGCGACGCCTAACCGGCTGGAGGATTCACAGTCCTCAAGTATAACAAGTCTTCAGATCATGCGGACAGAAAGACTTTAGTGATGCCAAACACTCTTTGGGCTCTGGGTGTTTTGGGCTTTGTCCTCACAAGGATTTCTCTCTCAAACTCTTCGGAGGTGGGTTGCTCTCAACGACAAAAGCCGTGCACTAACTCTGAGCAGCCACCAATTTATGGTGTAGGGGGTGGGCTATTTATAGCCACTGGGCAACCCGACCTGATTTGTCCGAAATGACCCTGGGTCACTAAGGAACTGACACGTGTCACAATGGTCAGATTTCAAACACACGCGACATCTTGACTTGGGCTACAAGTAAAGCTGACTTATCCGACTCTGGATAAGATTTGCTCTCATTGTCTTCGCTCGAAGACATAGGATTTTGGTTGAGCATCACTTCCGTCACTCTAACTTTTTTCACTTGGACCCCACTTAACAGTGCGGTGGTTCCTATGACTCAACAAAGAAGAAAAGAAACAACAAAACTACTAAGTCTTCGCGCTCCATAGTCTTCACTCAGTGTCTTCTTCTGTCATAGTCTTCAATGTGAATATCTTCACGTTCCACCATTATCTTCAATGTCTTTGTACATTTTTAGGGGTCATCTCCGGTAGGTAAACCGAATCAAGGAGGGACTACTACCTGTGTTATCCTGCAATTCTCACAAACACATTAGTCCCTCAACCACGTTTGTCGTTAATACTCCAAAACCAAACTAGGGGTGGCACTAGATGCACTTACAATCTCCCCCTTTTTGGTGATTGATGACAAACTGGTTGAAGTTTTCAACGGGGATAAAAGTATGTGAAATTGTAAAGGATGAGGTATTGTCTTCATAAGTATCAAAAGGCTCCCCCTGAAGATGTGCATATAAATGATTTGCTTTTGGAATGCAAATGCACATGGCAGGTTCTACTTGTGGAGATCCTCTTCAACTTATGAAGACAATTCATCATGCATGATTCGATGTAACGAAGATAATGACATGCATAATGAAAAATGGACGTCTGCAAAATGATTTAAGTGCGAAAGTTATCATCGCACATGCGGAATTTATCATCGCATCACAAAATAGCAAATAAGTAGCAGACGACCATCGAGTTTAAGTGTTACAACTCAGAGAACCAAATGTATCAAGAGCAAGAGTTGTAAACACTAGGCAAAATATAATGCAACCGCCCATATGAATCCGCTTGAAGACTATCAACTCATAGATTCTCCCAATTTTGTCAGTAAGGACCAAAAAAGGTTGAAGACATTGAGCCTCTACTCATTCCCAGAAGGAGTAGGAGAGGATGCAGGGTTGGTGTCGAGGTTTGGCGGTGCAGACGAACTTGGAGCAGTGTCGTTACGTGTTGGAGTTGGAGAAGTATCATCATCTTGATCATTGATCACACGTGCATTCACGGTCGCAGCAGAAGAGGAGAACTCTGAGTCTTCAAGAGATGGAGTGCGCCGCAGAACATCATTTCTAGGCGGAGTGGAATCAAACTTGAATCGTTCTGAGTAGCCATCATCCTGAAGATCTTCCTCAGCACACGTAAGCATCAGCCCTTTCCATGTGCGCCGACAGGTTTCATGCGCGACAAAGGCATTCTTGGTTGCAAGGTTGCGAATGCGATTGATGTCAGTCATGATGCTCTGCATCTGGCGCTTGAGCCAATCATGATGCCTATCCTGTTTTTTATGCAGGCCAACGAGAAGCTCTCGGTCATTGAGAACACGAGATCGCCTTCGAGGCCGTTGAGCAATTGTGCTGTTAGTGGCTTCGGTTGGGGCACGGTGAGGTGCACATGTAGTACCAGCCAACGGATAGACTCGAGTGGTAGCCAGCACACCTTCAATGGGCTGAGTGAAGCTCTGACGATCAATGTTATGAAGATAAAGTGGCTCTTTTTCAGGCTCTAGATAGATGGCTTCAACAGACATATCAACATCTGGCAAGAAGACAATGTGGTTGCGTGCAGATGGCTGATAGTTGAAGGCAGTGTGAAGCTTGATCAGACGCATGATCCATGGAGCATAGAACTTTAAGCCAAAAATGTCAGATCCTGATGCAGCAAGTTGGCGGATGAAGAAATCTTGTGCATTGAAGCTTTTGCCATGAAGAATATGGAAGACCAATTTCTTCATTGCACCCTCTAGCTTAGCCTTTGGAGAATGTCCTTTGATAGGCCAGAGAGTTCGCCTTATGATGTCATAGATTGTGCGTGGCAGATACTCAAGGTCTTCATTGGCCACTGGTGCATTGGCCACTGTAGGCTCCACATTTGCTTCGTCCATGACAACGTCATCGACTTCAAGAATGTCATGTGTGGCAACCTCAGGATTCTCACCCTCCACTTGAGTAGCTGGAGGTTCTGGCATAATTGGTTCTCTTCATGAACTTCTTCTTGTGTAGTAGGGGGAGTAGCGACACGCTCTTCTTCTTGTGTTGCTCCGGCTGATGCAGTCGGAGGGTCTTCAGCAGCATTGGCTTCAGACACAGGGACCGTCACAGAAGGATTGTCTTCAGGGAACACTTGACGTGCCACTGAGCTTGACAAGTTGGAGCCCTCTTCAGTGATGGTGGTCATGGAGGCAGATGGCTTCAGGCCTTTGCGAAGCCGTTGGAATACGGGCGATGCCTTTGGTGATGGTGATGTCTCCATGTAATTGTCATCATTTGACATGGGGCTGATGACGGGCACAGATGACGGCTGGGTGTACTTGGTGAGTCTTGATGTGGGGTAGCTTGCTGGGGGCAATCAGCCCACGATGCATCTTGCGAGATTGGCGTCAAAGGACGACCAATACTGATAAGCTCACTGTTCATTCGAACAGGCGATGATATCGTTGGGCGCTCGATCTGAGGAAGAACTACATCATCTTGAACGATGTCTTCAGTCGCGTTGGGGTCGACGACCGGAACTTTTTGAGCTTCAGGAGCCTCTGAGGAAGCAGGCTCATGAATAATCATCCAACGCTCTTGGTTTGCAGACGGAGGGGGAACAAAAGCAAGGGGTTCAACAACAAGGGGCTCTGTAGGAGCAGCCCGTTCTCTCTTCTTGGTTTTTCTCTTCTTTGGGGGTGGTGCTTCATCTGTGGTGCACTTGGTTTTTCGCTTCCTGGCTTTGGCTTCAGCTGCCTTGGTTTTCTTCTGTTCAGAAGCCACTGAAGGAGCCTTGGGCTTCGAGCCGCGCATGCTGGTAGGGAAGACAATGTGTGGTTCTTCCTACCGTGGTGCTTCAGTGTTGGCTTCAGATGACTTCTTTTTCTTGGCAGCCATTGAGGGGTCAATGCCAGGGCGGCCAAGTTCCTTGCGCTTTTCAACTTCATTGTAGGCTTGAACGCATTTGTCAGCGACTTCTTTCATACGCTCTCTTGAGCCTTTGGCTTCCTCACGTTTCTTCCGAAACAACTCCTTGAGGTCATTCAGCATCAGCTTGAACTTTTGCACATTAGCCACATTCAGCCTGGCGACATGCTTCTTGAATTGTTCCTTCTCGAAGTCGATCTTTCGCTTCAGTTCAAATATGCACTGAGCCAGAGCAAGCTCAGGAGCAATGGCACCTTGGAAAGCAACGCTGACACCAATGGGAAGCTGAAGGTCATCAAAGCTGAGATCTTGATTATCAAACCACTCATCAATGAAGTTCTTCAGAATCTTCACATCAAAGAGGGGCAGATTGTTGAAGATCTCCGCCTCTTGCTTGCTCTTGATCAGCTGTTCCAGAGCATCTTCACCAAATTCTTCATCTGAAGACAAGTCAATGGGTTCAGATTCATTCCTTAGAATGGCAGCAGGCGTCAACGCATGACTCAGTTTCTGAACTGGTGTCTTCTGTGGCTTCTCATGCCTCTTGGAGATGCGAGAGAGATCTCCAGAGTTATTGTTGGGAGTAGAAGGGGCAGTTGCCAATGGCTTCGGTCTCGAAGCTTTTGGAGGAGCAGATGATTTTGAAGCTTTAGTATTATTTTGCTTCTTAGGCTTTCGAGGAGGAGCTGGAGCTTCGTCGGTGTCAGCTTCATCATCAGAATGATCCACTTTGGCACCTCGAACTGCAATGTGAGTGATGAGGCCAGCAAGATTGTAGAAGGGGCCAATCCTGTTTTCATTGGCTTCACGGGTGCCATTGTCCCGAGGTGAGGAGGGACCAGGGTTGAAGTCAAGCCCTAGTTCCTTCTTGTTCTTTTTAGCTGAGTCTTTGGCGAACTGGTAGTTGCGCTTGAAAAGACTGTCTTCACGACACCAGAGCAGTGAAGACGGGTCAGCATTATCAAGATGTGGTCCGCGCACCATGCAAGGATAGAAGCCTTGCTCAATAGCTTCAGCTTGATTCCTGGGTGGAAGATTTCTGTACAGAATATCACTCCAGGGTGCCTTGATGGCATTCTTCTCTGCATACTCTTTAGTGATGAAGTGATATCTGAACCACTCTTCAGCCCAATATCTTCGAATCCATTGGATTCGATTCTTGCGTTCAGTATAGGTTTCTTCTGGATCAGTTTCGTACATCTCGTGCAAATCAGGAGGTAAATCCTTGGAAGTGTCACCACGACGTTGTCTGCCTCCCTTTCTTGCTGATTTTTCAGTAGCAATGAAGTGTAAACTGAAAGGCTTCAGTATGTGCAATGGCTTCAAACGGCTAGACTGACATGAACTCGCTTCAGGTGAGTTGATGTGACTCTACAAGAATTCTGCAAACGAATGCAGACTATGAGAACCAAGGGATTCTCCCACGTACATGTACCTGTGACAGCATTAAAGGTGTGAGGGAAGGGGAAGAGGTCATATGCATTCTCAGAAGATTTTGACATAAATTAGTTTGAAGACATTGACCTCATAACGCGAAGACATTCACTTATATGATGAGAGTTAGTTCCAGAGTTGTACAAATCCAAGAATAAGTACAAGTGAGGAATCTAACTTGCGAAGAAGCATAAGTGAATATACTACGCAGACTATGAGATGCAGAAGGATATAGATTCATGTTCGAAGATCTAGAAACCACTTTTGGTAGGAAGGGAGGAATCTATCAGATCAAAAAGATGGTAAAAAGTAAACTTTTATTACCACACAAAGAACTGCTAGACGGAGCGAAGATGGATGCCGAGCAGTTCGATCGCCCGTGCCCTAACTTGGCGACGGAAGACACCTACGGCGACAGCGGAGAAGACGAGGTCCGCGGCCGGCGTGAGGACGGTGTCGAGGAGGTCGCGGCAGCTAAGCGCTTCGTCGTCGGCATCAGCGAGAGCTAGCGTAGGCGCTAGGGTTTGCGAGAGATGGCGAAGGAGGAAGAAGGATTTTGACCGAGACGAGAGAGGCATTTATAAGGATAGAGACAGCATAGCGCAATTACGCAGGTGCCCCTGGCGGTTCACATCTCATGGACACGTGGCGAACATGCAACTCATTGAAAGTTGTTTCACGTCCCCATGCACGCCTGGATTGTCGGGGTGGTCGTTCCGAATTCTCCGGGTTTCAGGCAAAAAGGATATGTCATTAAAGCTAGATATAAATGTTTGTCTCTGTATCTTCTGCTGACAAGGACGCAGAGAAGACATTCGATAGTTTCAACAGAATGCGTATGACTTGGATAGATAGAGCTTGAGGTAGAAAGCATAGAGAGGTTAGGGTCCGATCACATTCACTTAGTTCAAAAGATTCAAACAAGAAGACATAGCCATAAGTGAATGTTGTAGAGGACGGAATACAATATATAATAGAGTAAATCCAAATCAGTAATCATGAAGTCAAATTAAAGTTGAAGTTAAATCAATTGCGAGGACTTTGCAAATATGACGCCATGAGGAAACACTTCATAAGAGTTTGGTGGTGGTGTTACCCACCGGCGCACAATTATCGTGGCGCTCTGAAGTCAATTTCCACGTTAATGTATTCACACTTAAGAGTGTATGTCTTCATTGATTGAAGATATACATTACTTCGTGTGTTGCACATCTAAGTCATCAACCTGCATAAGTGTTAGGATGTGTGCCTAATCACAGGACATTCGAGGATTCCAAGATATTTAGCTCACACCGCAACTTGCAAAACCTTTTCTCATCCAAGGGCTTAGTGAAGATATCAGCCAACTGCTCTTCGGTCTTGACGTGAATCATATTAATATCTTCTTTGATAACATGATCTCTGAGGAAGTGATGACAAATTTCAATGTGCTTTGTCTTCGAGTGCTGAACTGGGTTATTGGCAATCTTGATAGCGCTTTCATTATCGCAGTAGAGTGGCACATGCTTCAGATGAATGCCATAGTCCTTAAGAGTTCGCTTCATCCATAGAAGCTGAGCGCAACAAGATCCAGCAGCAATGTATTCAGATTCAGCAGTTGAGAGTGATACACAGTTCTGCTTCTTTGAAGACCAACAGACAAGAGATTGACCTAGAAAGTGACATGTGCCTCATGTAGACTTGCGATCCACCTTGTCACCAGCATAGTCAGCATCCGAAAAACCAACCAGATCAAACTCTGAGCCCTTTGGATACCATAATCCTAGTGTTGGGGTGTAAGCCAAATATCGAAGAATTCGCTTCACAGCTAAGTGATGCGACTCCTTTGGTGCCACTTGGAATCGGGCACACATGCAAACACTAAGCATGATATCTGGCCTTGATGCACATAAGTAAAGTAAAGAGCCAATCATGGAGCGGTATACCTTTTGATTGAAATCTTTACCATTTGCGTTGGGGCTCAGATGACTTTTGGATGGCATTGGCGTCGTGTATCCTTTGCAGTCTTGCATTCCAAACTTCTTCAGGCAATCTCTGAGATATTTTTCTTGTGATATGAAGATGCCGTTGCGTTGCTGACGGATTTGAAGACCGAGAAAGAACTTCAGCTCTCCCATCATGGACGTTTCATATTGTTCTTGCATCATGTAAGCAAATTCATCACTGTATTTCTTGTTGGTGCAGCCGAAGATAATGTCATCCACATAGATTTGGCACACAAATAGTTCTCTGTCATATGTCTTCGTGAAGAGAGTGGGATCTAGAGAACCAGGTTTGAAGCCTTTGCTCTTCAGGAAGTCCTTGAGTGTGTCATACCAAGCACGAGGGGCTTGTTTGAGGCCATACAGTGCCTTGTTGAGCTTGTATACCATATCAAGATGTTTTGGGTCTTCAAAGCCAGGCGGTTGTGCAACATACACTTCTTCTTCAATCTTTCCATTGAGAAAGGCACTCTTCACATCCATTTGATACAGAAGGATGTTATGATGATTTGCGTAGGCTAGCAATATGCGAATGGCTTCGAGCCTAGCCACTGGAGCAAATGTTTCATCGAAGTCAATTCCTTCAACTTGTGTGTATCCTTGAGCAATGAGCCATGCTTTGTTTCTTACTACTTGACCATGCTCATCTTGTTTGTTGCGATATATCCATTTTGTGCCAATTATGTTATGCTTGCGAGGATCAGGACGCTTGACTAACTCCCGCACATTGTTCAGTTCAAAATGTTGAAGTTCTTCTTGCATAGCTTGAATCCATTCAGGTTCCATGAAGGCTTCAACAACTTTCTTGGGTTCAGATATTGAGACAAATGCAAAGTGCCCACAGAAATTTGCTAGCTGTGTTGCTCTTGAACGAGTGAGTGGACCAGGTGCATTGATGCTATCGATTATCTTCTCAATTTGTACTTTATTTGCAACACGAGGATGAACTGGACGAAGATTTTGCTCCTGCTGAGCATTGTCATCATTTGGAGGATTATCTTCAGGCTGAGCAATGCCTTCAGGTTGATCAGGTGCGGAAATAATGAGTTCCTCTTTAGGCTAGGCATCTGATGGTATGATCTCTCCTGTTCCCATTAGCTTGATTGACTCACTAGCAGGTACTTCATCTAGCACATTTGGCAGGTGCTCTCTTTGCGAGCTGTTAGTTTCATCAAACCGCACATCCAAAGTTTCAACCACTTTATAGTGAAAGAGGTTGAAGACTCTGTAGGAGTGTGAGTCCTTTCCATAACCAAGCATAAAACCCTCATGTGCTTTCGGTGCAAATTTTGAAGTGTGATGTGGATCCTTGATCCAGCACCTAGCACCAAATACTCTGAAGTAGCTTACATTTGGCTTCTTACCAGTTAGAAGCTCATAGGATGTTTTCTTCAGAAGCTTGTGAAGATAAACTCGGTTGATGACATGGCATGCAGTATCAATGGTTTCAGGCCAGAATTTTCTTGGAGTCTTGTATTCGTCAAGCATCATCCGAGCCATCTCAATAAGGGTTCTGTTCTTGCGCTCCACGATGCCATTCTGCTGAGGTGTGTAAGGAGCAGAAAACTCATGAGTGATACCTAAGGTGTCAAGATAGATGTTGAGGCATGTGTTCTTGCATCTGTGCCGTTGTCACTCCTAATGTGCTTGATCTTGACGCCATAGTTGTTCATGGCGCGGTTGGCGAATCATCTGAAGACATCCTACACTTTAGTCTTGAAGAGAATTATGTGCACCCAAGTGTATCTTGAATAGTCATCAACAATGACGAAACCATAGAGACAAGCAGTTGCAGTGAGAGTAGAGTGGTGAGTGGGACCAAACAAGTCCATGTGGAGCAACTCAAAGGGTCGAGATGTAGTCATGATTGTCTTCGAGGGATGCTTGGCCCTTGTCATCTTCCCAGCTTCACAAGCACCACATAGATGGTCTTTCTTGAACTTGACGTATTCGATGCCTATGACGTGCTTCTTCTTGGCGAGAGTGTGTAGGTTCCTCATCCCAGCATGCCCTAGCCTCCGATGCCAAAGCCAGCACTCTGAAGACTTGGCTAGAAGACATACGGCCATCTATGGTCCTCCTGAGAAATCTACCATGTACAGATCATCTTTCCTGTACCCTTCGAAGACTAGAGACTTGTCAGATTCCATTAGTACAAGGCGACGACATTTTCCAAATAGCACAATCATGTTTAAGTCACAAAGTATTGAGACAGACATTAAGTTGAAACCAAGGGATTCAACAAGCATCACTTTGTCCATGTGCTGATCCCTTGAGATTGCAACTCTACCTAGGCCCAATACCTTGCTTTTACCAGTGTCAGCGAATGTTATGTGACTTTTATCACATGGACGTAAGGTTGAGTCCATGAGAAGACTTCGATCACCAGTCATGTGGTTACTACATCCGCTGTACATAATCCATTTTGAAGCACGAGGTGTCGTACCCTACAGTGCAGTTAGGAGGATAGGCTTCACAAAGAGTGTTGTGAAGCATAAGAATTTGACGCACAAGAGGATTATCAAGGCTTAGATCAAGGTTAGGACTAATAGTATGACTGGCAAGCGATTCAGATATGAAATACATAGTAAGACCATTTTATCATGCGTCCCTTAATGTGTTTTAGGTCCCCATCAATAGTATCGGACGCCTTTGATTTCCGGCTGGAGACCTTTTCCTGCAAAAGAAAGTTAATTCTTCTTAACCACCCACATCTTCAGGGGTGGCTTAGAAGCAATGAGTCTAAGTGCAGCATCTGAGAACTTTGGCTTTGGAGCCCTAGCAAATAGCCTTGCAGGAGAAGCATGATACTCATATGAATAAGCAGAAGAATAAGCAGAAAAGTTCTTAGTTTCTATGAACATAGTGGTTTGAAGACACACGCTCATATTCATAAGTCTAAGTGTGGTTTCCCTGCAAAACATTGGCATTAGGGTGACTCAGGTGAGTCTTGTATCTGTATGAAGCCTTTGGGGCATATGAAGCCATAGGTCTGGGGTTTGTCTTCTTCCTTGGTGGTGTCATGATGACATTCACAGGAAGATTCTCAATGCACTACTTCGGCACCCAGATATTCTTCATAGATGGTCCATTCCTGCAGTTAGTACCAATATACCTGGCAAACACTTCACCATTCTGATTCTTAAACAGTTTATAGTTTGCATCAAAGGATTCATCAATGATAATAGGGTTAGCGCAAGTGAAACCAGATAAGGTGGATGGATCTATTGGAGATTCCTTTGCAGCAACCCATGTGGTTTTGGGGTACTGCTCAGGTTTCTAGTACAACCCATCAACATTCATTTGTCTCTCGAACCCAATACCCTCTTTTCTAGGGTTTTGGTTCAGAATCTTCTTTTTGAGGACATCACATAATGTCTGATGCCCTTTGAGGCTTTTGTACATCCTTGTTTCAAGCAATGTTTTAAATCTGGCATTCTCATCACCAATAGTAGTGGTGTACTCAACAGAGGGGTTAGTTACCACATCAGCAGTTGAAGATATTGCAATAGGAGCAGTAGAACATCCAGCAACAGAAACAGCGTTATCACGCTCAATGCATTTTAAACATGGTGGTTCAAATCCTTCCTGAGCGGGACTGATCTGTTGAGCGCGGAGTGACTCGTTTACCTTTTGAAGATCTTCATGATCCGATCTCAATTTCTCAAGTTCCTGCTTCCTTTGAAGATAATCGTAGGAAAGCCTTTCATGAGATGTTGAGAGGGTTTCATGACGATCTTCAAGTTCCTGGTACTTAACATGAAGATTTTTTATGTCTTCAATTAAGGACTGAGTCTTAGTCATTTCCGCGTCCAACAGATCATCGCTTTTGTCTAATAGTTTTTGAATATGTTCCATAGCTTTCTGTTGTTCAGTTGCAATTTTAGCAAGTTTTTGTGGCTAGGTTTTGATTCACAATCAGAGTCATCTTCACTTGATGTTTGAAAGTAAGCATCGCGTGAGTTTACCTTGGCACCACGTGCCATGAAGCAGTAAGTGGGAGTGGAGTCGTCCTTGTCACTGGCATCAAAGTTGGTGATGGATGCATTGTCTTCAGTGTTGAAGATGGACTTGGCAACGTAGGCTGAAGCTAAAGCCAGACTTGCAACGCCAGAGTCAGACTCCTCCTCAGACTCCACACCTTCTGCCTCCTCAAAAGCAGACTCCTCCTCTGAATCCATTTCCTTGCCAACAAAAGCACGAGCCTTGCCAGACGAACTTTTCTTGTGTGATGAAGACTTGGAAGAGGACTTGGAAGAAGATTTTGAGTATTTCGTCTTCTTCTTGTCATCAGAATCATATTACTTGCTCTTCTTCTTTTTCTTCTCATTGTCCCACTGTGGACACTCAGAGATGTAGTGGACAGGTTTCTTGCACTTGTGACAGGTTCTCTTCTTGTGGTCATGGAAAGAAGCTTCATCATTTCTTGAGCTGGATCGTGAAGACTTTCTGAAGCCTTTCTTCTTAGTGAACTTCTGGAACTTCTTCACAAGCATAGCAAGCTCCTTTCCAAGGTCTTCAGCTTCACCAGAACTGCAGTCAGATTCTTCTTCAGATGAGGAAACAACCTTTGCCTTCAAAGCGCGAGTTCGGCCATAGTTGGGACCATAGATATCTCTTTTCTCATATAGCTGGAACTCATGTGTGTTGAGCCTCTCAAGTATGTCAGATGGATCGAGTGTCTTGAAGTCAGGGCGTTCTTGAATCATAAGAGCTAGAGTGTCAAATGAGCTGTCAAGAGATCTCAGAAGCGTCTTGATGATTTCATGCTTGGTGATCTTAGTGGCGCCAAGAGCCTGACGCTCATTTGTGATGTCAGTGAGACGACCAAACGTGAGCTGGACATTTTCATTGTCATTCCTCTTGAAGCGGTTGAAGAGGTTGCATAGGACACTGATTCTTTGATCTTTCTGAGCTGAAACGCCTTCATTGACCTTGGAGAGCCAGTCCCAGACTAGCTTCGGCGTTTCCAAAGCACTCACATGGCCATACTGCCCTTTGGTCAGATGACCACAGATGATGTTCTTCGCAGTAGAATCAAGTTGAATGAACTTCTTGACATTAGTAGGGGTGACACCTTCACCAGTCTTGGGAATGCCGTTGTTGACGACATACCAGAGATCGACATCAATGGCTTCAAGATGCATACGCATCTTATTCTTCTAGTAGGGATATTCAATGCCATCGAAGACAGGGCATGCAGCGGAGACTTTGATTATCCCTGCAGTCGACATAGCTGAAACTCCAGGTGGTTAAACCGAATCACACAGAACAAGGGAGTACCTTGCTCTGATACCAATTGAAAGTGCTAGTTATCGACTAGAGGGGGGTGAATAGGCGATTTTTATGTAAGTCTTCAAAACATGAAAGTTTTGAAGACAAACACGAAAACAGGACCTATAAACATGCAGCGGAAGATGAACTACACTAGACAAGCCATAGTATGAAGCTAAAGCATGATGACTGATAGCAGCTAGATAGTAGGATCAGGATGGAAGATAGTATGAAGCCAATCAGAACAAGTAGTCACATAGTGAAGTCAAACAGACAGAGCAATCAGGCAATGACTTCACAAAGACAAACTATAAGTAAGGAGAGTAAGAGACAGAACCAGTTTGTTGTGAAGATAAGGATTTGTTTGACCAGTTCCAGTTGCTGTGACAACTGTACGTCTAGTTAGGGAAGCTGAGATTGAACTTAGAAGACCGTGTCTTCACCTTATTCCCCTTGAGCTAAGGACACACAGTCCTCGCCCAATCACTCTGGTAAGTCTTCAAGGTAGACTTCCAAACCTTCACAGGCTTCGTTCACCGGCAATCCACAATTACTCTTGGATGCTCAGAACGCGACGCCTAACCAGCTGGAGGATTCATAGTCCTCAAGTATAATAAGTCTTTAGATCACGCGGACAGAAAGACTTCAGTGATGCCAAACACTCTTTGGGCTCTGGGTGTTTTGGGCTTTGTCCTCACAAGGATTTCTCTCTCAAACTCTTCGGAGGTGGGTTGCTCTCAACGACAAAAGCCGTGCACTAACTCTGAGCAGCCAGCAATTTATGGTGTAGGGGGTGGGCTATTTATAGCCACTGGGCAACCCGACCTGATTTGTCCGAAATGACCCTGGGTCACTAAGGAACTGACACGTGTCACAATGGTCAGATTTCAAACACACGCGACATCTTGACTTGGGCTACAAGTAAAGCTGACTTATCCGACTCTGGATAAGATTTGCTCTCATTGTCTTTGCTCGAAGACATAGGATTTTGGTTGGGCATCACTTCAGTCACTCTGACTTTGTTCACTTGGACCCCACTTAACAGTGCGGTGGTTCCTATGACTCAACAAAGAAGAAAAGAAACAACGAAACTACTAAGTCTTCGCACTCCATAGTCTTCACTCAATGTCTTCTTCTGTCATAGTCTTCAATGTGAATATCTTCACGTACCACCATTATCTTCAATGTCTTTGTACATTTTTAGGGGTCATCTACGGTAGGTAAACCGAATCAAGGAGGGACTACTACCTGTGTTATCCTGCAATTCTCACAAACACATTAGTCCCTCAACCACGTTTCTCGTCAATACTCCAAAACCAAATTAGGGGTGGCACTAGATGCACTTACAATGTCAAATTATAGACTATTGCTTTGAATCATTCTTGTCTTAATATTCATGCCATGATTAGATATATGATCAAGATTATGCTAGGTAGCATTCCACATCAAAAATATCTTTTTATCATTTACCTACTCAAGGACGAGCAGGAATTAAGCTTGGGGATGCTGATACGTCTCCATCGTATCTATAATTTTTTATTGTTTCATGCCAATATTATACAACTTTCACGTACTTTTGACAACAATTTATAAGATTTATATTGGACTAACATATTGATCCAGTGCCCAATGCCAGTTCCTGTTTGTTGCATGTTTTTTGATTCACGGAATATCCATATCAAACAAAGTCCAAATGCGATAAAAATTTACAGAGATTTATTTTGGAATATATGTGATTTTGGGGAGTTGGAACCAGCGCAAACGGGGGCCCATAGCCACCACAAGACACCTGGGCGCGCCAGGCAACCCAGGTGCGTGGTGGTGGTTTCTACCCTTCTCGTAAGTTGGTTGGAGCTCTACTTCGGGGGGAAGGAAGCTTATATCCAAAAAAATCATGTTGAAATATCAGCACAATCGGAGTTATGGATCTCTGGGTATTTAAGAAATGGTTTTCGGCCAGATCAGGGAGGCAAAACAGAAGATAACAGAAAGAGAGATCCAATCTCCAAGGGGCTCTCTCCCCTCCGCCACCATGGAGGCCATGGACCAGAGGGGAAACCCTCCTCCCATCTAGGGGGGAGGCCAAGGAAGAAGAAGGAGGACGGGGCCTCTCTCCCCCTCTCTCCCGATGGCGCTGGAGTGCCGTCGAGGCAAGGATCATGATGGCTATCTACATCAACAATCTTGCTACCATCAAGACCAACTTTCTCCCCCTCTATGCAGCGGTGTAACACCTCTTTTCCCTGTTGTAATCTGTACTTAAACATGGTGCCCAATGCTATATATTATTTCCCAATGATCTATGGCTATCTTATGATGTTTGAGTAGATCCATTTTGTCCTATGGGTTGACAGATGATTATGATTGGTTTGAGTTGTATATTTTATTTTGGTGATGTCCTACAGTGCCCTTCATGCCGTGCAAATGGAGGAATCCCGGTTGTAGGGTGTTGCAATACGTTCATGGTTCTCTTATGGTGGGTGGCGTGAGTGACAGAAGCACATACTTGAGTTTGGGGGTCATTGTGTATGGGATAAAGAGGACATGATACTTAATGCTATGGTTGGCTTTTACGACCTTAATGATCTTTTTTAGTTGCGGATGCTTGCTAGAGTTCCGATCATAAGTGCATATGATCCAAGTAGAGAAAGTATGTTAGCTCATGCTCTCCCTCATATAAAATTGCAACGATGATCACCAGTTTAGTTATCGATCCTAGGGACAATTGACTTTGTTTTTGACAAAAGTTATCTACTTTTATTATCTTGAATTTTATTCGTACTTTTATTCTCAAAAAGTACTCCTAGTTTCATACTTGTTCTAGGTAAAGCAAACGTTAAGTGTGCGTAGAGTTGTATCAGTGGTCGATAGAACTTTGAGGGAATATTTGTTCTACCTTTAGCTCCTCGTTGGGTTCAACTCTATTATTTATCAAAAAGGGCTACAAACGATCCCCTATACTTGTAGGTTATCAGTTATTATTGTTGACATTATCCTTGGGGTAAATAAGTTGGGAGGTGAAAACACTAAACCCCCATCTTCCTATGTGTCTGATTGAAACTTTTATTCCAAAGAATATGTTGTGATTGTCATCAATCATAGAAGACTATATGGTTGAGTATGTGAAACTTGCTAAACCAAAAGCTCTTTCATAAACTCTTCCCCAAATATGATGAATTGTAATTTCTTTTATGATTGGGAGCATAGTTTGCTAGTTGTCAAGTAAGTTTGTTTCTCATACTTTAAACATTGTGGATGAGTTATTACTTAATCATGAGAAGTTTTATGATAATTCCTTGTTGTTAGAATAATGATCATGATGCTACCATGTCCACATTTTATTTTTGTCGACACCTCTCTCCGTAAACATGTGGTCATGATTATCGAGTTCGGTATTCGCTTGAGGACAAGCGAGGTCTAAGCTTCGGGGAGTTGATATGTCCATTTGGCATCATGTTTTCCTACTGTTATTTATAATGTTTTTTATCATTATTTCACTTCATGAAGCAATTATAATGCCTTTTCTCTCTTATTTTGCAAGTTTCACATGAAGAGGAAATTATCAACAGCTAGAATTCTGGACCTAAAAAAGCTACATCAGCAATAGATATTCTCTGGAGCTCCAAATGACCTGAAAATTTACGGAGAATCATTTTGGAATTAATAAAAAATACTGGAAGAACAATCATCAGCAAGGGCTCCACCAATGAGCCACAAGCTTAGGTGGCACCCCCTCGGGCGCACCAGGTGAGGTTGTGGATCCACCAGTAGGCCCCCGTTGCCCCCTTCTCCCATAAGATGTTATTTGCCCTAGAAAAAAAATTAGAAGAAGACTTTCAGGATGAAGCACCATCGTCTCGAGGCAGAACCTGGGCAGGAGAACTTTTTCCCTCCGGCGGAGCGATTCCGCCGGGGTTACCTCACTCTGGGAGGGGGAAACCGAAGTCATCGACATCACCAACGACCCTCTCATCGTGGGAGGACCGATCTTCATCAACATCTTCACTAGCACCATCTCCTCTCAAACCCTAGTTCATCTCTCGTATTCAAACTTTGACTCAAAATCTTAGATTGGTACTTGTGGGTTGCTAGTAGTGTTGATTACATCTTGTAGTTGATGCTAGTTGGTTTATTTGGTGGAAGATTATATGTTCAGATCCTTAAGCATATTCAATACACCTTTGATCTTGAACATGAATATGATTTGTGAGTAGTTACTTTTGTTCTTGAGGGCATGGGAGAATCCTTGTTATAAGTAATCATGTGAAGTTGGTATTGGTTCGATATTTTTGTAATATGTATGTTGTTCTTCCTTTAGTGGTGTCATGTTAACATCGACTACATGACACTTGACCATATTTGGGCCTAAGGGAAGGCATTGGAGAGTAATAAGTAAATGAGGGGTTATGAGAGTGACAGAAGCTTAAACCCTAGTTTATGCATTATTCCATAAGGGGCTGATTTGGATCCATATGTTTCATGCTATGATTAGATCTATTTTAGTTCTTCTTTCATAATTACGGATGCTTGCGAGAGGGGGTAATCATAAGAGGGTTGCTCGTTCAAGTAAGAACAACACCCTAGCATTGGTCCACCCACTTACCAAATTATCAAAGTAGCGAACGCGAATCAACTAAACATGATGAACGTGACTAGAGGAGAATTTCCATGTGCCCTCGAGAATGTTTGCTTACTATAAGAGAACTTTCTGGCTTGTCCTTTCCAATAAAAATGATTGGGGCACCTTGCTGCACCTTTGCTACTATTGGTACTTGTTACTTGTTACGAATTACCTTGCTACAAAACTATCTGTTACCGCTACTTTCAGTACTTGCAGAGAATACCCTGCTGAAAACTACTTGTCATTTCATGCTCCTCGTTGGGTTCGACACTCTTACTTATCGAAAGGACTATGATTGATGCCCTATACTTGTGGGTCGTCACAAATTAGTTGCGATCAATTTAGATTTGCATGCAACAAGTAGCCTACAAGTTGTTAATTTGTTTGTTGTAACATTGCTAATATAACTTGTTCTGGATGGCTTGCTTTTTGGTTGGTTTGTTAGGCTGATCGTAGTGGAGAGTAACTTATACTCCCTCCCTTCCAGTTTACAGGTTAGTAATGTAATGCATATGATATTGTCTATGTTATTACCTTCATAATGTAGAGTATCATAATAGTAGTACCATAGATGCCTTCACTTATTAGTTTGTAGACTCATTTTCTTTTGGGAAGCACCATGCAACGGTAACGTAATATGTTACCATCACCATTCAATTCCTTATATAATATGAGGTACTATGCAATGTCACTAATATACCTATTTGGCATTGCGTAATTATGCATGTTACACTACTAGGGAAAACCCTATACACAGAACTTTAGCAGTAGCGTGGGTTAGAAAAGCACGCTGGTGCTAATTAGCAGTAGCGCGCTAGAGGAAACCGCGCTGCAGATAAAGATCTAGCAGTAGCGCGTCTTGCTGAACACACGTTACTACTAAAATTCCCACGGCTTAGCCCATAGGCTACACATAGTAGTAGCGATCTATGACGAACCGCGCTACCGCTACGTTGTTTGTAGCAGCGCGTTTTAATATAAACTCGTTGCTGCTAAAGGTTACAAAATTAAATGGAAAGAGAATGGAAAGGTAATTGAAAATGAAAGAAATAGAATAAGGTGAAAGGAAACAAATAAAATGTGAAGAAAACTAAATGGAAAAGGGAAAGAAGAGAAAGGAGTAGCAGTAGCGTGTATCAGAGAACGCGTTGTAGCTAAGATAGCAGCAGCGCTTTTCCCGGAATGCGCTACTGCTACTTCTAACTTAACCACGGGGTTCGTCCTTCCCCACGCCACTTTCCCCCAAATCCAACTCTCTCCACTCTCGCTGCCGCTGTCGCCCGTCGGCCGCCGCACGCTCTCCGCACCCACTACGCCACCCCAACCCCCGACCTCAACGCCGCCCCCGCCCCCGACCTCAACGCCGCCCCGGACGCCGCCCCGACCCTAGATTCAATGCCGCCCCCGCCCCCGACCTCAAAGCCGCCCCGGACGCCGCCCCGACCTCGGCGCCTCCCTGCCCCTCCCACATCGCAGTCACCCGAGGTGAGCACGCCCGCTCCTCCCTCTCCCCTACCTCTGCCTAGGGTTTCTTTATATTTTAGTTGCATATTAAGTTTATTTTTATTTATAGTAAGTTTATTTTAGTTGCATATTAAGAACTAGGTACTAATTAGGTAGCAGAATATTTTTATTTATATTAAGTTTATGTTTAGTAAGAACTAGTTGAATTAATAGAACTAGTTAGTAAGAACTTGTTTATATTTTTTAGTTAAAGCAATTTTTCCCGCCTCGACGTGGACAATGCCTATCCCGCATCCTCGTCGTCGAGTCGGCGGAGGACGACACCTGCTTGACCAGATCGGCCATGTCCGGGACTGGGCTCCGCCGGGGTGGTACTGGGAGGTGCTACCTACCGGGGGCGCAGGTTGGTGAGGAGCCAGCCTGTCCTTGACCCAAACCTTCTTTGGTGGCGGTCGCGTGGGCCAGTGACGATCAAGAGGCTCGAGGACTTCGCGGAGGTGGTGCGTCACCGTGTCAGTGAGGAGGACGCGCACGTCTGTCGCTACTTGTTTGCGTTGGAGCACAGGCCGTTCTCCAATACCTGGCAGGTTCTCCGAGGATCTCACTGGAGCTATGATCCCGTGATGGTTCCTTCTCTGTGGGTGTCCACCGCCCGCGTCGATACCCGTCGTGTGCTAGGGTTTTAGTTGTATTAGTGATGTTATATGTATGACACTATTCGTGATGTATTAGTGATAATATTCGATGATGTACGGACGTATGAGATGATTTACTTTTGCTTATTGAATGCTGCTAATTTGACTCCTATAAGATATTTTGAAATGTATATCTTGTGTTGCTCAATATCCAAGTGGCCAGTCATGTTTGCAGGTTACACCTCTGAGTGGCCTATGTTTTGCCGGAGTGTTGATTCATTTCTGTTCCGGCAAATTTCGGGTGCTCGATATGTCCTATTTTAGCAAAGGTCATGCCGGATTTTTCCGTGAATTTTGGCATGACTTGTGCCAGAATATGTAGGAAATATCGAGTGCCCCGGATTTGTGTGTTGAGTATCTTGGTAGTTGTCTTCGATCGATTTTCAATTAATGTTTTAACTATGAACATAGGAAATGTCTGACGACGAAAAGGATTTCGGTATTTGCAAATACTGCGAAGACGAGCGCGGCCTGTGCGACGGAATCTTCCTAGATGACGATAGGCGCTTCAGCATCAAGCTGGACGAGAACTTCGAAGTGGATACAGTAAGTCACAGCGACAAGTCTTTTTTCGTAATTAAGCATGACATCTGCTTCATTTGCTTCCACTTATTTATTTATTTACTATTCTACTAGCGTATCCCCTGCCATGCAAGAGTTTTTGTATTGGATAAGATAGGTTTCAGTCATAGTATGGAGGGAAAAAAAAGTTTACTTGAAGACCGAGCATGGTTATATTTTCCATGCAAAATTGTACAATTCAGACGACTACACCTATTTTGGATGCAAAACATGGCGAGCACTATGCAAGACTTATGCATTTGAGCCTGATATGGTTATCACCTTTGATATTCATCCAGAAGATGATATTGAAGGTAATACCGACATCTGGGTCGATGTGCAGACGCCTCCAGTTATACCATTATGTAAGTTTCTCAACCATATTTATGTCTTTGATCGATATTATTTATTCAAAAATAGTTGACAACTAATTTGTATTGTCAGCTTATTTCGGTGCAAGCAAACATGTCCAGCGCTTGGTAGACAGGACCGTATACTGTCCTGGGGTTGAACTCAACTGCGAGGAGCTCAGTCATTATGTTTCATGGCTTGAGTATCTTGATATTGTCAAGACAAATTTTCTTCCTGCATTTAGAAATGTTAGTACTGAAAATGTGCGACCAATAGTGTTCGTAATGAACTACAGTCACATCTATTTAGGAAGGATGGTAAGATTTTTACTATTTGTCATCAGTGCATCTTTTCCATACATTATTTTTGAAACTAAACTTCATTGCTAAGTATGTTAACATACGATGTTCTTCAACAGGGACTCCCGATGAATGTTGTGCCTTATGGGATCGAGACTGAAGGGACCATGAGTATTATCAGCTTACGGCCAAGATATCCTACAGATTACTTTAGTGCATTCAAGATTAGTGACGGATGCTTAATAGTGCAAGACTGGACCAAATATGTGATGGGGGAGCGTAGAGAAGTACTAGGGGGTAGCAAACAGATGTGCTACCCACGATTAGGAGACAGGTCCATCTGCATGCTCCAGCTTGATCAAGGAGGAGAGCTATACATGTTTTATGTTATTTTACCTAAGAGAGAGCAGCAGGAGTGATTAGCTAGCTAGAAATGAGTTTCAGGATGATGATGTGATACACTATATTACTATGATGATAAAATAGCTAGTGTTGGTGGTAATGACTATGATGATGATTATTAGCTAGTGTTAGTGGTGATTAAATAAATACTATTTTTTTAGACAGAAATAAATACTGTTGGTGGTAATGACTATGAGGATGATTAAATAGCTTGTGCTGGCGGATTAGATTCAAGTGGAGGCAACATGTGGTGCACATCGAAAGTACTACTAGTCCAAGCTAGATCAAGTTTGGATTAGTAGTATACTTTTGACATGCACCACATATTGCCTCCACTTGAACCTAATCCACCTTCATTTGACACACTGTTATGGACATAATGATGTAAACCTCATAACTGGTATTGTATCTATATTTGTACGATGGCGCATAAATACACTAGAAATGAAAACATAAAAAAAAGTACTAGTAGCTATGGACAGAAAACACGCTGCAAGTAGTTACCTTAGCAGCAGCGTGGTACCGAACAAACGCTGCAGCTATTCGTCCTAGCAGTAGCGCGGGCATGCACGCGCTGCTGCTAAGTAATAGTTGTAGCGCCTTATTAGTAGCGCGCCCTCCCGCGCTACTAGTGAGCACAAAACCCGCGCTGTTGCTAGGGTTTTCCCTAGTAGTGTTACTACATATGTTACTCTACTGTGACTAATCTTAGAAATTTCTTAATTTGTTGTTAATAGTATTCATTGTTTAATTTGTGGATGGATGGTGACAAAGTTAGTGGTGTTGTTGAGCTGTCCTCCACGAGTGGCATTGGCATTCGCACACACCACTAATTGCACTTTTGACTTCGATTGAATAGGATCATTCCATTGATTCAAGCAAGCCTCTTAACAAAATCAAAGAATCTTGTCATCAATGTTACCTGTAAGTTGCACGTGTGCTAATTATTGTAGTCCTGCTACCCATAATGAGGGTATCATAACTAGTATCATGCATGCCAATTTAAAGGTGGCATAGAATTAAATGAACAAAGAGGGAGTTGAGTATCATATCATGATATCGTATCATAATAAATGTTATGCTACTATGTGTCATGCATGACAATATCTTTTTACCTAAGATACTAATTTATGATACTATGCATTATAGAGATAGTATCATACACTAATATCATATGCATGGTACTAACTAATAATACTACCAATTACGAGCAGCCTTATCCTGGCCATTTGCTAGTGAAAGAAACAATTAAGTCTGAGTTGTTGAGTTGTACTAATGATGTATATAATGGTCATGGTGGGTTACGTAGACTAGTGACAATGCTGAGTAACTCAGACTATTGATATGCATACGTTACTAGTCTATATTACTATAAGTGCAGACTTTTGGAGGACAATCCCCATAGACGACGATTTTTAAAAAGAAAATTGAAATAAATTATACACATTCATATGGAGGATGTATTCTATATGTGTCTAACAATGAAACACATTACGGTGAGAGCTACACAAAAAAGACAAATATGTGCATTTTTATAATGAATAGTGTACTGTTCACCAGTTTGAAAATCAGTTTTTTTTGTCTCTATACTTAGCTCACACCGTAATGCATATCATCACCAAATTTTGCACGCATGTAGTATGCACCCATATGAACATGTGCGATTTTTTTCAGAATTTTTTTGAAACTTCAAATGTGATTTTTGATTATTATTATTTTTGGAAAAGAATATCCTCCATGGAGGTCGTTCGTCATTGGCATTTAGGGATGTTACTACTTTCATATTGGATAGTCTTATGTACTCCCTCCATCCCATAATATAAGAGCGTTTTTTACACTACAAAAACGCTCTTATATTATAGGATGGAGGGAGTATGTGATAACATAGAGACCATTATTTATTACTTTCTAGAGGCATTTTTTATGGGAAGCGCTATGTGATAGTGACATATTATGTGATAGTGACATATTATTGTTAACCTCGGGATGGGAATATAAGTCGACACGGAAATTTAGGTCATCAAATTAACTAGCAAACATGCATAATAAGCCACAGAAAATAGATGTTTAGAAACTTCATTGGACAAAGAATCTAACGATATATATTTTATAGCATACACTATATTCTTTCCTAGTCAAATCGAAGACCTAAAAAACCATGCCCGACTTATATACCTATCCAAAGGGAGTATTTCATTTGCCTCTCTCATTTAATTACTTGTCACATCATATTTTTGCCTATATAGTATGCATGTTACTACCTACATGAAATGCATTGAGGATCGTTTTAAGAAGAAACTGAGCTGTTGGAAAGAGAAGCTCATGTCATATGGAGGTAATTTTGATTAATTCGGTCCTCACAAGTAAGCCTATGTTTCTTCTATCCTTTTTCGAGGTCCCGGTGGGAGTCAGGAAGAGGCTAGATTTCTATCGGTCACGATTCTTTTGGCAGAGTGATGAGCTTAAACGAAAGTATAGGCTTGCTAAATGGGATATCATCTATAGGCCGAATGTAACGCCCCGGATGTAACTTTCCATAATTATAACTCTAACTCTTGCCATTTCTGGCTATGTGATATGTTCTTTCCTCCGTGGTTGGGTTTTTGTCTTTTGTTTTGTGTTTTGTTCATGTTATGCATGTCATCTCATAGCATCATGCACATTGCATCTGCATGTTTTCATAAAACTTGCACCCGTTCGTAGTTGCCGCGTCCCCCTTGCTTTCGTTGACTGTTCCGAGATCAATCGGGTTTTCGCTTCCCTCTTGACTGTGACCACCTAACCTCTCTTGCCAGCTCGCAGCTCCCTCGCGCACGTGTCCGAAACTTCTCCCGGACCCGACCCGCTCAGTCATCACCGTTGGATTCAGATCATCCCCAAACATCTATAAAAACATCTTCGTTTTCTTATTTGAGCTTCCCTAGCCTATTTATTCACGACCGCCCGATTAAGATCGGACGGATTAAACCCACTCTCTTTATTATATATAAACCAACCCCATACCTAATCTAGCCTAACCCTAAAACCTAGGAGCTTTGTCCCTCCCCGCCGCCGCCACTCTTTTTGTTTCTTCCACCTCGGGATCCCTCCCGATCCATCTCCACCCAGCCAGATCATTGCAGTCATCCACCTGCCAAATCCCCTCGCAGTCACCCTCCTCCCCTCGATCCACCCAGCCAACCAAAGGAGCTCCTCCTCTCCTGCTCCAACCGTAGCAAGCTCCTGTCCCGAGCGCCTCCTCCTCACCTCGTCGCCCTCACCTTGCTCTGCCATCACCGTCGTCCCGCAGGCGAGCAGCAGCAACAGGTCATGCCACTAGCCTCGTACCACTCCTCTCCTCCTCCTCCTGTTTTCCCCCCTCTCTATCTCATGGTGGCCCTCTTTCTCTCTTTCCCAGGAATGAGCAGGGGCTCGCCCAAGCTCCGCCGCCGCGCCATCTTCAGGTGCTCGAGCACGAGCTCGCCCGCGCCACGTCTTCCTCCTCGTCGCGCGGATCCAGGAGGCTCGCCGCCCAGCCGCATCGCCCTGTTGCCGCGCCTGCTTCGCCAGGAGCCGTCCTCGCCCTCGTCCTCGTAGCAAGTCCCGAGCTCGACCCCGTCGCCTCCTCTGCTTTGCCCCCATCGCCGTTCATCGACCGGACCAGCAGCAAGCGCCATCACTCCTTCCGGTTGGCCCTGCTTCCTCGCCGAACCCTCTCCGTTGTCTGCATCTTCTCCGGCAGCGCCGCCGTGCTCGCACGCCTCTGGCGAAGCTCCGGTCAGCCAAGCCGCGCCCGTTCTTCCCTCCTTTCCCGTTTCTTCTCCCTGTCCTCCTCTCTGAAATCACTTGCTCTCTGTATTTCTTCGCAGGAGCCGAGTCGTCGTCGTCCTGTTCGACTCCCACCATCGGGAACCGGCTCCCCTCGTCAGATCCGGCGGATCTCCGCCGCCGGCAAGCCCCATCTCGTCGAATCTCCCATCAAGCAGCGCCGTCGTGCCCTGCTTTTGCCTCGCCCGCCCATCTCTGTAGACGAGCGCACGAGCAGCGCCCGTGCCCGTTGACCCGTCGTCTCGCACGCGTGGCCAGCCTCCTAGGCCGCTAGCTCCAAGGCCCAGCGCCCCTGCAGGCCTCCCTCTCCACCAAGCCCAACCGGCCTCTTCTGCTTCCAGCCGGGCCTCGGCCCATGGTGAGCCTCCAGCCTATCCCTCGCCCCAGCGCACCACATGTTAGCTTGCGCCCACCAGATTCGGCCCGACATGTTTTTTTTTCAGATCCGCGAATTTAGCTATTATACAGGAGTTTACAGATTTACAGAAAAACCCCTAAAGTTCATGCATTAATAACTTCATAACCATGCATCATATTAAAATGTTTTCTACATGTAAAGTGCTTAGAATTTTGTCTAGTTTCACATTTTTCCACTTTCATCCATGTTTTAAATGTTTTAAATGATGTTTGATTAAATTTGCATAAATGCCATGTTAAAATGATTTATTCCATAACTAAATAACCGTAGCTCCAAATTTAATAAACTTTATATGTAAATGAGGTAGAAAAATGCATAGATTAACATGGTGCACTTTATTTTCCTGTTTAACAACCTTAAAATATGGTTTAGGGCAGAACAGTACCAAATTCATTTTATGCACATGAGGATTTTTCCGGAATTGTTGTTTGTTGTTTCCGGCCTCATTTAAACTTGCCTAGATAGGTAGTTTTGATATGCTTCACCCCTTGCCATGCTTAACAACATTTAATATTGTTTGGTAGCTTAAACGAGATTAAACTAAATATGTCAATGTGGTGTTTTGTCAATATGCAACTCGTTGCATATTGAGCTCCACTTAACTTGTAGTATTGTTTGTTGCACTTTGCCATGCCATGCCTCATTAAACCGGACATGCATCATACTTGTTTGTGCATCATGCCATGTTTATGCATGTGCATTTACCATGTTGTTTGTTTCTTTCCGGTGTTGCTTCTTAGTTCCGGTAATGTTGCAATTGTGAGGATTCGTTCGACTACTCCCGTTCGTCTTCTTCATGGACTCGTTCTTCTTCCTAGCGGGATTTCAGGCAAGATGACCGTCACCTTGGATCTCATTACTATCATTGCTATGCTAGTTGCTTCGTTCTATCGCTATGCTGCGCTACCTATCCCTTGTTCTATCAAGCCTCCCAAATTGCCATGTCAGCCTCTAACCTTTTTACCCTTCCTAGCAAACCGTTGCTTGGCTATGTTACCGCTTTGCTCAGCCCCTCTTATAGCGTTGTTAGTTGCAGGTGAAGTTGAAGATTGCTCCATGATGGACAGGATTATGTTGGGATATCACAATATCTCTTATTTAATAATGCATCTATATACTTGGTAAAGGGTGGAAGATTCGGCCTTATGCCTGGTGTTTTGTTCCACTCTTGCCGCCCTAGTTTCCGTCATACCGGTGTTATGTTCCCGGATTTTGCGTTCCTTACGCGGTTGGGTGATTTATGGGACCCCCTTGACAGTTTGCTTTGAATAAAACTCCTCCAGCAAGGCCCAACCTTGGTTTTACCATTTGCCTCACCTAGCCATTTTTCCCTTGGGTTTCCGGAGCCCGAGGGTCATCTTTATTTTAACCCCCCCCCCCCCGGGGCAGTGCTCCTTCGAGTGTTGGTATGAACTGAGTAGACTGCAGGGCCCCCTCGGGGAAACTCGAGGTATGGTTTTACTCGTAGGATGTCTCATCCGGTGTGCCCTGAGAACGAGATATGTGCAGCTCCTATCGGGATTTGTCGGTGCATCAGGCGGCTTTGCTGGTCTTGTTTTACCATTTTCGAAATGTCTTGTAAACCGAGATTTCGAGTCTGATCGGGTCTTCCTTGGAGAAGGTATATCCTTCGTTGATCGCGAGAGCTTATCATGGGCTAAGTTGGGACACCCCTGCAGGGTATAAACTTTTGAAAGTCGTGCCTGCGGTTATAGGCAGATGGGAATTTGTTAATGTCCGATTGTAGATAACTTGACACCAAATCCGAATTAAAACGCATCAACCGCATGTGTAGCCGTGATGGTCTCTTTTCGGCGGAGTCCGGGAAGTGAACACGGTTTTGGGTTATGTTTGACGTAAGTAGGAGTTCAGGATCACTTCTTGATCATTGCTAGCTTCACGACCGTTCCGTTTGCTCTCTTCTCGCTCTTATTTGCGTATGTTAGCCACCATATATGCTTAGTCGCTGCTGCAACCGCACCACTTTACCCCTTCCTTTCCCTTTAAGCTTTGCTAGTCTTGATACCCATGATAATGGGATTGCTGAGTCCTCATGGCTCACAGATTACTACAACAACAGTTGCAGGTACAAGTTATGCGATGATCATGACACGAGAGCGATGCTTGCTTGCGTTGAGTTCTTCTTCGGCTTCTTCGATCAGGGGATAGGTTCCAGGTCGGCAGCCTGAGCTAGCAGGGTGGATGTCGTTTGAGCTTCTATTTGTGTTTCATCCGTAGTCGGATGTTGATATTGTGTATGATATATTGTTGTATTCGTGTGGCATTGTATGCTTTATGTATGTATCTCCATCTATTATGTAATGTTGATGTAATGATATCCACCTTGCAAAGCGTTTCAATATGCGGTTCTATCCTTGGTGGGACTTTCGAGTCTCTTTAGGATAGTATCGCATATTGGGCGTGACAAGTTGGTATCAGAGCCTCGACCGACCATAGGAGCCCCCTTGATTGTTGGCCGTTGTTGAGTCTAGAACAAAACTATTTTGAGTCTTAGGATTATATATATCGGAGAGTAGGATTCTTTTTACTCCCCAGCCCCCTTCGTCGCTCTGGTGAGGTCTCCTGACGTAGATGTTTTTACTTTCCTCTCCTCAAATTTCACTAAAAAAATTTAGGATCACGCGGGTATCTTGGAATTGTTCCGATGGTTTTGTGACGAGAACATTGTTCTTGGTGCCTCCTGTCTATTATGTGGCATTGACCCGGGGAGTTGAGCTCCGAGGTGTTGTCGTCACAATTTTATCGTTGCAGTTCTGGAATACCTGAGTTTTGCCGACATCGAAAATCTCTTTTATGCAGTTGTTGGTGAGATAACCTCGACGCCACCCAGTACTGGGGCGGGAGTTTGGGAGTATTGCCATAACTCCTATAATGGATGCTTTTCGAAGGTTGAGGTACACGATTTCCGAAGGTTTCTTGGTTATGTGTTGACGGATGGATACAGCTGGATGTAGGGATTGTTAGTTTGGGTGAGATATATTGCTTCCCCTGTATCCCCAACACCAGATTGCATAACCAGAAAGTTTCGGGAGTTTATAGGTGGGAATTCAAGTAGCTCATAGGATATCTTTCCAACAGACACATGATACGATATGGATCTATCATATGTTTGTTCCGGCTTATTCCGCAAGCCAAATCCTTTGTTTAGTTTTATTTGTGGTATTCGAGTTGCTTCAAAGTCAAATGTTGAATCCATACCTTTCAAGCGGTGTTCTCATATTTCTATGGGAGTACTAATCCTTTTGATCATCGAGATTGTCATGTCAATTCTTTCCAACCGGTGTGCTTCTCTTCAAGTGGATCCGATCATTTTCAACATCTGCAAGATCAACTCTAAGTTTTCTCAACGGTGTCCATTCCATATGCCCCAAGTTGCCTTTGTTTTCCCGCCCTCCCATCCTTTTTCTTCAAGGACTCAAATTTCTTAATCAAGTATCCTTTTATTGATGGGAAGTCTCTTCATTCTTTTCTTTCAATGTTCTTATCCGGTGATTTCCCATGAAGATGCTCAACAGTTTCAAGTTCATCATCCTTCATTGTTGTTTCTTCTCCGGTGGATCCAATTCAAGCTTTCGGTGTTCATCATATTCCTTTCCTCGTTTCTAATGCTTTCTCATGCCGATGCACCTCTTAATCATTCACTTATTCCTATTCATTTGTTCTGGAGTGCTGAAGATATCTTAGAAGATTTGTGTTTCCATTCTCAATCCGTTCAAGATATTTCGAGGTTTTTCTCTCTTTCAAGCTATTTAATTCTACCGGTGCAATCTCTATTTCAAGCAATCCTTCAACGGTGTTTCTTTTGAGTGGGCCCTAACCCACAGGTCTTTTCCCAGGATCTTACCTGACTCTTCTAATTTTCCCGGGGTCATTCCCAAAGTCTTTCGAAGTTTGACGTAATAATGAGTTATCATCAGTCAAATGTCTTTCTCCAAGATCTTCCAAATTCTTTTCATTGTTGGTTCAATCTTTCTAATTGTCATTCCAGAGTGCCTCAACAATTCATGGTGGTGTTTCTCGTCATCATTCTCAACATTTGAAGACCGAAGAAGTGTTTCCTCTAAATCTTGTCCCTTCTCTCAAAGATTCATGGCTCTCTTAAATTCTCTTCACCCATCCGGAGCAATTGAGGAGTCTTTTCAGTTTGATTCTCCGGAGCCATCATCTCAGAATTTTTCATTCCAGGTTTCAGATCTCATTCTCCAAATCTTACCGGTGCATCGTTCAAATAACCTCTAATCAGTTCATGGCCTCTTCGTTCTCATGTATCTAAATCCCTTCAAGTATCTTCATTCATTTTCCAATTCTTCCCGGTGAATTGTGCCTTTGCTAATCTCATTTTCAATTCTTACGGTGGTTCGTTCAAGATTTCTCTTCCTTCGTTATCGTATCAATTCACTCGTTCTTTCGTTGTTTCAATCCTACTGGTGGTCGTTGAAGACCTTCCTCAAGTTTACGCTATATCTCTCTTAATCCTTTCTACGAGAATAAGTAGTATGCCAAATCCGTTTCTTGTCATCAATTTAAATTGGTGAAGGATAGGCATAATGTAATTCTTATTATTGTTTCATCCAAGTAATCTAGTTTCTTCTTTCCGGAGTTGTTCATCATGTCACATTTCCCGGTTCGAGATGCTTCATCTTTTTTTTCCAGAATTCCAAGTTTTTCCGCATTATCTCGTCGCGAAGCTTCATCTAAATCATCACAAGGCTCACCTTGTTCTTTCAACTTCTCTTTCTTTCTATCATTCTTTTATTACCGGAGTTCTTCTTGGAGGATCTACATGGTGGTTCGTCAAGGATTCTTTTCATTCTTCAATTGTTCTTCAAGATTTCTCTCGAAATTATGACCCCCAAGCTATACTCTAAAATAAACATGGTGTTCAACACACGTTTTGTTTTGAGGAGCTCAAGTTTTCTTCTTCTTGCATTCCCAAGTGCAATTCTTTCTACATTATCTCTTGAGATGGTGTTATGTCACTCTTGGCAATTTCTCCTCGTGTTTCATGATTCACAGGTTGTCAGGAATGAGATATTTAAATCCATCATTTTCTCTTTGTTCAAGAGATCTTTTCGACCAATCAACTTCTTCGTTGGAGTTATCTTGTGTCAGACTTCACCTAAAGCCTTTCCTTAAGGGTTGTTGCTATTTGTGGTGATTATGCATGACCCAAGCTTGCTCTTTATCCTCTTGGTGGAAGAAGTTTTCATCTCTTCGTTGATCTCAAAGCAAGCAATTGTTTTCATTAGTGGCAGAAGCTCACCTCATAATTTTGAGAAGTTTTTCATAAGCCCACTACAAGCCTATTCGTTTCGTTGTGGATTTTCCAACAACCCCGTTGTAACCTTCTTGGAAGGGTGTTTTTCAAGCTCATTTGTGGTAGAAGTTGGCATTTTCTCCTCCGTTCTTTTATCCCAATGATCTATCTTCTATTCTTTTTCCGGAGGCACTTTGATGTTGCTCTCTTCACTCATCATCTCGAATTGTGAGGACCGTGTTTTTTTTCATTGCTTATCCATTTAACCGGAGTGTTGTGTCTATCATTCCTCTTTTAACCGGAGTCTCATCCAAGTGCTTTCATTTTGCCAAGTTCATGTTCTATTCCTTCCATGTTCAACCGGAGTGCTGCCCGAATTCTTCCTCTCTCATCTTGTTGTAACCGGAGTGGTTTTGAATCCTATCTTGTCCATTAAACTCTTGATTCATGTCTTTGCAACCTTCAAGTTCTCGTAATGTTTCTTGCTCCTCTTTTCCAACGGATTGTTTGCAATCTCATTCATCTCTGTTGTACTCTTTCTTTTTAATTGCTCAACCTCTCAAGGTTCGTGGTTTCACTCGTTCGTCAAAGAAGCAACTTAGTTTACCTCTTATCTTCCTCTTCCTTTTCCCTCCGGTGCCATCCTAGATCTCAGGACGAGATCCTCTCGTAGTGGTGGAGTGTTGTAACGCGCCGGATGTAACTTTCCATAATTGTAACTCCAACTCTTGCCATTTCCGGCTATGTGATATGTTCTTTCCTCCGTGGTTGGGTTTTTGTCTTTTGTTTTGTGTTTTGTTCATGTTATGCATGTCATCTCATAGCATCATGCGCATTGCATCTGCATGTTTTCATAAAACTTGCACCCGTTCGTAGTTGCCGCGTCCCCCTTGCTTTCGTTGATTGTTCCGAGACCAATCGGGTTTTCGCTTCCCTCTTGACCGTGACCACCTAACCTCTCTTGCCAGCTCGCAGCTCCCTCGCGCACGTGTCCGAAACTTCTCCCGGACCCGACCCGCTCAGTCATCACCGTTGGATTCAGATCATCCCCAAACATCTATAAAAACATCTCCGTTTTCTTATTTGACCTTCCCTAGCCTATTTATTCTCGACCGCCCGATTACGATCGGACGGACTAAACCCACTCTCTTTATTATATATAAACCAACCCCATACCTAATCTAGCCTAACCCTAAAACCTAGGAGCTTTGTCCCTCCCCGCCGCCGCCACTCTTTCTGTTTCTTCCACCTTGGGATCCCTCCCGATCCATATCCACCCAACCAGATCGCTGCAGTCATCCACCTGCCAAATCCCCTCGCAGTCACCCTCCTCCCCTCGATCCACCCAGCCAACCAAAGGAGCTCCTCCTCTCCCGCTCCAACCGTAGCAAGCTCCTGTCCCGAGCGCCTCCTCCTCACCTCGTCGCCCTTGCCTTGCTCCGCCATCGCCGTCGTCCCGCAGGCGAGCACCCGCGACAGGTCATGCCACTGGCCTCGTACCACTCCTCTCCTCCTCCTCCTGTTTTCCCCCCTCTCTATCTCATGGTGGCCCTCTCTCTCTCCTTCCCAAGAACGAGCAGGAGCTCGCCCAAGCTCCGCCGCCGCGCCATCTTCAGGTCCTCGAGCATGAGCTCGCCCGCGCCACGTCTTCCTCCTCGTCGCGCGGATCCAGGAGGCTCGCCGCCCAGCCGCATCGCCCTGTTGCCGCGCCTGCTTCGCCAGGAGCTGTCCTCGCCCTCGTCCTCGCAGCAAGTCCCGAGCTCGACCCCGTCGCCTCTTGTGCTTTGCCCCCGCTGTCGTTCATCGACCGGACCAGCAGCAAGCGCCATCGCTCCTTCCGGTTGGCCCTGCTTCCTCGCCGAACCCTCCCCGTTGTCTGCATCTCCTCCGACAGTGCCACCATGCCCGCACGCCTCTGGCGAAGCTCCGGTCAGCCAAGCCGCGCCCGTTCTTCCCTCCTTTCCCGTTTCTTCTCCCTGTCCACCTCTCTGAAATCACTTGCTCTCTGTATTTCTTCGCAGGAGCTGAGTCGTCGTCGTCCTGTTCGACTCCCACCATCGGGAACCGGCTCCCCTCGTCAGATCCGGCTGATCCCCACCGCCGTCCGCCGCCGGCAAGCCCCATCTCGTCGAATCTCCCATCAAGCAGCGCCGTCGTGCCCTGCTTCTTCCTCGCCCGCCCGTCTCTGTAGATGAGCGCACGAGCAGCGCCCGTGCCCATTGACCCGTCGTCTCGCGCGCGTGGCCAGCCTCCTGGGCCGCTAGCTCCAAGGCCTAGCGCCCCTGCAGGCCTCCCTCTCCACCAAGCCCAGCTGGCCTCTTCTGCTTCCAGCCGGGCCTCGACCCATGGTGAGCCTCTAGCCTATCCCTCGCCCCAGCGCACCACATGTTAGCTTGCGCCCACCAAATTCGGCCCGACATGTTTTTTTCAGATCCGCGAATTTAGCTATTATACAGGAGTTTACAGATTTACAGAAAAACCCCTAAATTTCATGCATTATTAACTTCATAACCATGCATCATATTAAAATGTTTTCTACATGTAAAGTGCTTAGAATTTTGTCTAGTTTCACATTTTTCCACTTTCATCCATGTTTTAAATGTTTAAAATGATGTTTGATTAAATTTGCATAAATGCCATGTTAAAATGATTTATTCCATAACTAAATAACCGTAGCTCCAAATTTAATAAACTTTATATGTAAATAGGGTAGAAAAATGCATAGATTAACATGGTGCACTTTATTTTCCTGTTTAACAACCTTAAAATATGGTTTAGGGCAGAACAGTACCAAATTCATTTTATGCACATGGGGATTTTTCCGGAATTGTTGTTTGTTGTTTCCGGCCTCATTTAAACTTGCCTAGATAGGTAGTTTTCATATGCTTCACCCCTTGCCATGCTTAATAACATTTAATATTGTTTGGTAGCTTAAACGAGATTAAACTAAATATGTCAATGTGGTGTTTTCTCAATATGCAACTCGTTGCATATTTAGCTCCACTTAACTTGTAGTATTGTTTGTTGCACTTTGCCATGCCATGCCTCATTAAACCGGACATGCATCATACTTGTTTGTGCATCATGCCATGTTTATGCATGTGCATTTACCATGTTGTTTGTTTCTTTCCGGTGTTGCTTCTTAGTTCCGGTAATGTTGCGATTGTGAGGATTCATTCGACTACTCCCGTTCGTCTTCTTCATGGACCCATTCTTCTTCCTAGCAAGATTTCAGGCAAGATGACCGTCACCTTGGATCTCATTACTATCATTGTTATGCTAGTTGCTTCGTTCTATCGCTATGCTATGCTACCTATCCCTTGTTCTATCAAGCCTCCCAAATTGTCATGTCAGCTTCTAACCTTTTTACCCTTCCTAGCAAACCGTTGCTTGGCTATGTTACCGATTTGCTCAGCCCCTCTTATAGCGTTGTTAGTTGCAGGTGAAGTTGAAGATTGCTCCATGATGGACAGGATTATGTTGGGATATCACAATATCTCTTATTTAATAATGCATCTATATACTTGGTAAAGGGTGGAAGACTCGGCCTTACGCCTGGTGTTTTGTTCCACTCTTGCCGCCCTAGTTTCCGTCATACCGGTGTTATGTTCCTGGATTTTGCGTTCCTTACGCGGTTGGGTGATTTATGGGACCCCCTTGACAGTTTGCTTTGAATAAAACTCCTCCAACAAGGCCCAACCTTGGTTTTACCATTTGCCTCACCTAGCCCTTTTTCCCTTGGGTTTCCGGAGCCCGAGGGTCATCTTTATTTTAACCCCCCCCCCCCCCGGGCCAGTGCTCCTTCGAGTGTTGGTCCAAACTGAGTAGACTGCGGGGCCCCCTTGGGGAAACTCGAGGTCTGGTTTTACTCGTAGGATGTCTCATCCGGTGTGCCCTGAGAACGAGATATGTGTAGCTCCTATCGGGATTTGTCGGCGCATCGGGCCGCTTTGCTGGTATTGTTTTACCATTGTCAAAATGTCTTGTAAACCGGGATTTCGAGTCTGATCGGGTCTTCATGGGAGAAGGTATATCCTTCGTTGATCGCGAGAGCTTATCATGGGCTAAGTTGGGACACCCCTGCAGGGTATAAACTTTCGAAAGCCGTGCCTGCGGTTATAGGCAGATGGAAATTTGTTAATGTCCGGTTGTAGATAACTTGACACCAGATCCGAATTAAAACGCATCAACCGCGTGTGTAGCCGTGATGGTCTCTTTTCAGCGGAGTTCGGGAAGTGAACACGGTTTTGGGTTATGTTTGATGTAAGTAGGACTTCAGGATCACTTCTTGATCATTGCTAGCTTCACCACCATTCCGTTTGCTCTCTTCTCGCTCTTATTTGCGTATGTTAGCCACCATATATGCTTAGTCGCTGCTGCAACCTCACCACTTTACCCCTTCCTTTCCCTTTAAGATTTGCTAGTCTTGATACCCATGGTAATGGGATTGCTGAGTCCTTGTGGCTCACAGATTACTACAACAACAGTTGCAGGTACAGGTTATGCGATGATCATGACACGAGAGCGATGCTTGCTTGCATTGAGTTCTTCTTCTGCTTCTTCGATCAGGGGATAGGTTCCAGGTCGGCAGCCTGGGCTAGCAGGGTGGATGTCGTTTGAGCTTCTGTTTGTGTTTCATCTGTAGTCGGATGTTGATATTGTGTATGATATATTGTTGTATTCGTGTGGCATTGTATGCCTTATATATGTATCCCCATCTATTATGTAATGTTGATGTAATGATATCCACCTTGCAAAGCGTTTCAATATGCGGTTCTATCCTTGGTGGGACCTTCGAGTCTCTTTAGGATAGTGTCGCATATTGGGCGTGACACCGAAGGACCAAGGGGGTCTAGGTATTGAAAATTTGGAAGTCAAAAACAGATGTCTCCTTAGAAAGTGGTTGTTTAAGCTTTCTTCCGAGACCGAGGCCACTTTGGCTCAGATCTTGCGAAATAAGTATCTTCACTCTAAAACTTTGTCCCAGGTGACAGTGAGGCCGACTGACTCACCATTTTGGAAAGGCTTGATGAGAGTCAAACCACTCTTTTTCAATAGGACAAGGTTCTTAGTCAGAAATGGAGCTGCTACGAGGTTCTGGGAGGATACGTGGCTTGGCGAGACTCCCCTTGCGCTTCAATATCCTACTTTGTATAACGTTGTTCAATGTAGAGATGCTTACGTTGCAACAGTTCTACAATCTACTCCCCTCAATATTCATTTTCGGAGGACGCTAGTGGGAAATCGTTGGGAGGCCTGGCTTCATCTTGTGAGAAGATTGATGGATCTCCAGTTGTCTCAGCAGCCAGATCAGTTGTGTTGGAAACTAACTAAGAACGGCGTATTCTCGGTCAAATCCATGTATTTTGATGTTATTAACTCTAGCGTGATTCCTTCCTCGAAGCATGTTTGGAAAGTGAAGGTCCCTTTGAGAATCAAAGTGTTTATGTGGTTTGTGCATAAACAAGTTATTCTGACTAAGGATAATCTGGCAAAACGTAACTGGGTGGGATCTGCAAGATGTAGTTTTTGAGACCATAACGAAACTATCAAACACCTCTTTCTTGATTGTCCGCTGGCCAAGATTTTGTGGCGGTCGATTCATATTGCTTTTAATATTAATCCGCCCAGTTCTATCAACACGTTATTTGGGACGTGGCTCGATGGGATATCTTCAGATACAGCGAGGCACATTCGTGTAGGCGTTTGTGCTTTATTATGGGCAGTCTGGAACTGCATAAATGATTTAGTTTTTAACAGAACAACAAACATTCACTTTTTGCAGGTTATCTTCAGGGCCACTGCGTTGATCCGTATGTGGTCGCTACTCACTCCAACGGAGGCCAGGAAGCGTTTGGTTAATGCGTCTACCCGATGGGGGATGGTAGCTCAGGATATTTTCATGGCGGTCATGTAATAGGATAGGCATGTAGTGCTCCTATTTTTATTTGCCAGCCGGTTGTGGCTTTGCCTTTTTTTTTGTTCCGCTCTTGTGAGCATTTGTTTACTTCCTGCTGCGAGACTTGGAGACTGTTGATGGACCTTTCTTTTATTAATAATATGGGCCGTATACATCTTTCTGATGCAAAGGCCGGGGTAAACCCCCTTTTCAGAAAAAAAAACCTACTATGAATAGTGAGGTGTTATGCGCTGGGCCATTTGCTGTAGTGGAAACGATTCTAAACCTTGGGATTACCACTAATGAATGGTGTGTATTCCATTGTTAAAGGACTCAGAAATGTAAGCATCCCCAAGTAATGATACGAGATCACAGATATTTATAGAACATTGTACCAAGAATAAAGGGTTTCACCAACAAAATACTACGCATTATTCAAAAGTTCATGAAAATAAATATAATACAAATACTCCCCACAGTTATCTTTAGGACACGTTAGACACATTACCCCACAATACCAACTCATCATTTGCCTACATGTCATGCATCCTCGATGTCTCGATCTGCTCCTGATATCTGAGTAGTTGCAGAGGCTGGGTGTACTTTGATATCAACTTGATGTTAATGTTGCTGACTTATGCTGACATATGCAAGCCAAATAAAAATGATTATAAATTGCCAAAATCCCCTAACGATTCTTCCAATGGTCCTCGGAATGCCCGAGTTCATTGCTCTAATTAACCCCAATCTCTTACGAATAGAATTTGTGGCAAGAACTACTCTCCATAGACCTTCAAATTCATTGTAAAGCACTACAAGGGAACTGATTAAACAGATCGCGATGGCAGTCTTGGGTGCAACGGGAGCTAGCACCAAATATACGCCAAGTGCAAAAGCAACACTGAGGCTTGTCACCGATCCATGTGCGAAGAACGAAGATGCCACAAAGTGTGCTCTACGGGCTGACATCTTATTTGTAGGGTTACCAGCGTACATGATGCCAACCGTAGCTATTGAAGAGCAAACAAAAGCTAATGTGTTGGCCACTAGGAATGCACTGAACACATACCTCCCAGCAAGCGTTGGTGTGCCACCATTAGTGTGGTCATCCGCTCTGTAACCTCCAGGTAGAGCGAAAGTTGCACCAAATGTCATGGTGGCTATTAGAACCGATACGATGCCTGTACTTTGTGCTGAATCTTTCAGCAACTCTGATTGTTTCATTTTATTCGCTGGGATATTGTACTTCTCTGCAAAGTGATCCGTGCGACAAACGCCTCTCTTGGCACCAGCCTGTCTGAGCACCGTAGATACGTCTCCTTCGGTAAGCGGAAAAATCTATAGAAAAATGATAATATTAGGGTAGAAATATTTACCTACGCGAATCACAATTATCTTGGACTAAATTTCTAACTAGCGTACATGGAGATGAGTGAATAGAGTAGATTACCAAGAACTTGGTGCCAATGTCTGCCACATCGAGAGGAGTTTGTCCATTGTGGTTTGTCAAACTTAGGAGCGTTCTTGGATTCCCGAACAGAGAACAACACAACCGAAAATTTCCGGCTTGGGCAGCTAAGTGCAGTGCCGTGTTTCCCTCATTGTCTTGCAAGTTTAAAATCCAAGCTAGAGATGAATTTCGACCAACAAATGAGACTATATTGCCCATCTTTTTCTCAACAACAACGTGAAGAAATGTCCTCCCCCTTGTGTCACGCAAACTGGCGCTACTAGGACAGCTCGCGATAAAAATGGCTATAGTTCTTTCGCAGCCAATGGATGCCGCTATATGTATGGGGAATAATCCGCTCTTGTCTGGTTGATACAGTTGAGCTAGGTTAGCTTTGAATACTTGCTTCAGAATTTGGGTACCACAGGTGTAACGACGCCAAGGGAACATAGTGATCATCACGACTTGTTGC
This sequence comes from Triticum aestivum, assembly GCF_018294505.1. Taxonomy (NCBI): domain Eukaryota; kingdom Viridiplantae; phylum Streptophyta; class Magnoliopsida; order Poales; family Poaceae; genus Triticum; species Triticum aestivum. The sequence continues at coordinate 96,398,188 of NC_057795.1, read as the reverse complement.
CTCACACTTAAACCATGTATATTAAACTGATCTGAAGCGAAGTGAAGAGGCGTACTCCCGTTTTTGTCCGCTTGTGTTGTAAGGCTCTTGTTCCATGTCAGTAACTTATTTGTCATACCTGTAGATGAGCTCTCTATGTTAGTCTAAGTTAAATAAAGAAAAATGCAATAAAATTCAGTATGTTGTGCATGATCTTAAGTGGGAACAAAGTATGGGATATGAAATTGATATAATTCAGTATTGATTTGCATGCATAATTTCGCACCTTTTTCTTTGTTTCGGAGTGAGGCGCGTACTATTACCACTACCTACCACACCACCGGGCAACTTATTTCTAAATATTTGAAATTATATACTAGTCAACAACTGAAAAATTCCCCCTTTTTTTTCTATTCTTGTGCTCAAAAGGCTGATATCCAAAAATGTAAAGTGATAATGGGATTTAAGGTTCAACTTTGACCAACAGTTGAACAAATATTTGAATGATATAACATTAGTAAAAGTGCTATTGTTGGTACAATTATGCAAGTATGGTCAAAAAGAAAAAGGATGCATAGCATTTTTTGGGGGGGAAAGGGTGCATAGCATATTTGTACTGCCACCACCAATTTTTTTTTCGAAAAGGGGGGACTCCCCGGCCTCTGCATCAGAACGATGCATACGGCCACATTTATTAAAAAATAAAGTAGTTCAACAATGTCTTGCAGTCTGCAACAAAATGATAAGCTGGCTCACGAAGAGCAACAAAAACAAAAAAAGGCCCAAAAGCCACAACCGGCTGGCAAAAGATAGATAGGTAAACTAATCGCCTATCCTATTACATGACCATCATCCAAACCGGTTGAAGATATCCCGCGCTACCATCTCCCACCACCAATAAGTTAACTCATCCATGATTTCCAACGGCTAACATGCATGTGAGCTGATCTACAACAGTTGACTTTCCTAAGAAGCGTGGTGGAGTAAGTAATTATAGGGAAAACAATGAAGGCGGCATAATCTCCGGATCGGCCCACCACCTTTTTCGACATAGGCAGAGTGTTAGTCCTATATGACTCTATTGTTGTTGATATGTCGGTTTCTCGTTTATTTTCTTCTTTTTTTTGTCAGACTCGTGGTGTTTGGCTGTGTGCATCTTCATTATGCAGAGGCCGGGTATTACTCATCATGCTTTCTATCTGTTTGATGCTACATTTTGAGTTAATAAAAGTGCCCATTATCGAAAAGTATTAATCTTACCTACCAAGAAAAAATATGAAATTGTAAAAGTGCTCTTGTAGAGAAATGTTTGGCACAGATGTATAAAAGTATGCATCATACCTTTGCTCCGACGAACCGCAGCATGCAATGCATTTTGTCCATTTGGTCCGGAGTAGGAGAGGTTCCCTTCACTTGTTTCGTAAAGCGTCATTGCAATGGTGTACTTCTCCAGCAAGATGGCAAGGTACAACGGGGAAATGCCTCCGCTGGGGTAGTTAGCCAATTGCTTGTCTGCCGTCATTAGCAGATCAACTATATGATTGTTCCCGATGCGGACAGCGTCATGCAAGGCCGTCTCCTTACGCCCGTTCTCCTTTCTCAAGAGCTGATGCCTTTCATCCTCACTTGTAACTAGGTTAATGAGCTGAGAAACCATCTTTGAATTCCCAACTCTAGCAGCACAATGCAAGGGCGTGTCACCCTTGTCGTTTAGCGCAAAAAGGAGGTGCTTGGCTCTGCCGTAGATAATGTTAGCACATTCCAAATAATTCCTGTCATCCCCATGACTGGCAACCGCATGCAGTACAGTGTCCCCCTCAACCATGACACCGTCGAGGAGGAGCTGTGCATACCCACCATCAGGCAAAGCAAGCTGATCAACGCCCTCTTCAACGTCATTCTCGAAGGCCTGGTGTGCTGAGCCGTCGTCGTCACCCATTAGCAAGTGAATAAATGCCTGAGTCTGCATCACCATTGGTGGCTTTTGTGCGTCTTCCCTGACGAGAAGAAAATTCAATGCCTTCCACGAGCCAAAGCACGCTGATGCTAGCAGCAGTGGATTTATGACCACCCGCGTAGTATCCGTGTTCGTCCTCCTAGCATCCTCCAACTGCTGGGCATCTCCAGAACCTCTACTAACCATCAGGTTACCGTCCATGGCCACTGCATTCGTTTAGAACATTTAGCCTTATTTCGGTAGAATGGTTAAAATATAAACAATTCACAAGTTTCTCTAGAGAAGGGTGTAAAATCAGGGTGAAGTAGGTCTCAAAAACAAACCAAGAAGAAAAATCCGGGCTTACAGAGCAATACTACTACGTAGCACTAGTTCCTCTGTTTTGTAGTATCATTTATGCATGTATCCCTAGCGGACTATGTGCACATACTAAGGAATTAATGCGAAAAACCATGTACAGTAGTATATCCTTATTGAATACTACCTCTCTTCCAAAGAACAAGACGCATTCCAAAATTTGAGTTTGTCCAACCACAGATACGTGGGTTATAGAAACAAAATTGGATTCACATTCAAGAGAAAATTCCAATTTTTACACATAGCTTACATATTATTATATGGACTGTATGAACAATACTACTGGGTTCGCGCCAGATCTGAAGTATTGCTCTTTTTGCAGAAAACACCCCAGATCTATTAATAAGGATAACCGATGATACACAGCACCGCACAAAGGTTTAAAATTACACCCGTCGGAGGGTGGAGGAACCCGTCGACTCGCCGGCGGAGGGTGGAGAGCGGTGGCACACGGGTCAGCCTCTCTTTCGTCTGTCGCGAGAGCAAACAGAGAGAAGGTTCTCATCTAACGATGTATTGTAACGAACAATATTTTCTAACTGAATTTGCTAGATTTAATTTTGCATAATGAATCTACCATCTGTAGTATATTTAGATAGAGCATGACTGTAATTAGTTTATGGAGTATATATGGAATTAGTAATAGCGATGCACAGAGTAAATCCGACAAACGAAAAATTAAAAACAAATGCAGTGAGTAAATGCACAAAGTAGATCATACTTACTTACGAAGCCTTTGATCCCAAACAAGTTGGGGTAGGCTAGATATGAAACCCTTTCACGAGGACTTCCCAGGAGGTCACCCATCCTAGTACTACTCTCGTCCAAATGGGTTTCATACCCAAAAGACTGGCTAGTTTTTACATTGGCTTGCCAAGCCTATCACAACCCTTAGATATGAAACTCTTTCACAAGGACTTCTCAGGAGGTCACCCATCCTAGTACTACTCTCGTTCAAATCGGTTTCATACCTATGGGACTGGCTAGTTTTTACGTTGGCTCGCCAAACCTATCACAATCCTCATCCTTTATCCGGGCTTGGGACCGGCTATGCCTAGAAGACATAGGCGGAGTTGCACAAAGTAGATCATACAAACGAAAAATCAGCTTCGAGAAAACAAATGCAGAGTAGACCAGACAAACGAAAAATCAGGATCGCGAACCATTTCCATGAATTCTGTCGGTCGGTGAAGCAAGATCCATGCCGGAGTCGCCATCCATGGCACCGCCGGCATTCCTGGCAGTAGCGCCGTCACTCCCCATACCGCAACCGAGCTTGGAGAAAACAGCCCCTCGAGCCGGCCAGCCGGCTATGGAGACGAGAAATCAAGCCTAGGGGCCGGCGCGTGGCCGAGCGGAATCAAGCCTGCTGAAGGCTAAGGGGCGTGTGAGCGGGTCAACTCCTGGTCTTGCACCCAGCCAAGCCTGCTGAAGGCTAAGGGGAGTGTGAGCGGAGTCAACTCCTGGTCTTGCACCAAGCCAAGCCTGCTCATAAAATGTGACGACACTCGGGTGACGACACTCGGATGACGCGGATTCTATGGACAGGGTACACCATACACGTAATCCTTATAAATTAAAAAGAAAATATGATCCGTTAAGCGTAGTGGTGGAATCAACCCCATCAGCATTCAAATCCTGAACTTCACGCGATGATGTTCGTTCAGTGGGAGAAAACGTTTTTGTCGACTACGAATTCGTAGGTGCTCCTAGAGATAGATGTGCATGTTTGCGTTTATAGAGTTGAGTGTATGTAACCATCTGGTTCTATTGTGTTTTAAAAAAAGTTATTGCTTGGTATAAACAGTAAAATACTAAGGACATTTTGCTATCTAAGATCATCTGCAGCCGGACACCCCAAACCCTCCTCAAACGCCCGGGCGGCCCGTCCGATCACTGATTGGTCACGATTTTTTGACCCAAACAGAAGCCTCAAACGGACCTAAATATGGGGCGCCCGGCACGCCCGCCACGTCGGACCCGGACCATGCTGGCTCACCCGACCCCACATATGTGTGTCCCCATCCGCTCGACCAGACCAAACCCTAGCCACTTCGCTCCACTCCCCTCCGCCACCCGAGCTCACCTCCGGGGGGATCCGGCCGGCTCCGTCATGGCAGGAAGCAGATCTGACTCCGAGCAGTCTGGATCCGTTAACTGGGGTGTCATCCTATGCAGGTTGGAGGAGGCAATGGTAGTCCGCATTGCACTCCACCGCTCCCGGGAGGACAGCGCCCGACCGACGGACGGATCTGTCCGCCGGGACTCCATAGCGTCGGCTCAATGAGCGCTCGGGTCCTCTGGGTTGGATCATCGCGGTCCCAATAGCCGGAATCCCTTTCCTTCCCCATCACCGTTCGAGCAGACTATGAGTCACACCGGGAACGGGTGGCCCATCGTGGGAAGGAGAGGATAAGGGTTGCCGAGTCCCGTATCGCGACGAAAATGGCGGCTGATGCGGTTACGCGGGCGGTCATGGAGGAGGAAACCATCCGCGCCCCCATTATGAAGAAACGACAGCGGAGGAACACGTGTGCCCTTGATAATCCCCAAGTGCAAGGAAGCGTCGTAGCAATTTCCAAAGGTGGATGTGATAAGTATGGAGTGTCGAACCCACAAGGAGCTAAAAGTAAGATCAATATTCTCTCAAGTCCTATCTACCACGATACGACTCTACGTACACCAAAAGTTTGCTTCCAACTAGAAACGAGAAATAAAACTACGTTGTGGGTATAAAGAGGATAGCTTTGCATGATATCTGAGAACTAAAATATAAAAGTATGTGTTGTTAATATAAAGTTAGAATATATTATTATATATTATAAATAACGGGTGTGGAATAATGATGGATCAGTGTGCGGAATTGTCCTAGACAGTTGTTAACAAGATCGGTAATCATTATTGCAATTTCATATGAGGGAGAGGCATAAGCTAACATACTTTCTCTTCTTCGATCATATGCACTTATGATTGGAACTCTAGCAAGCATCCGCAACTGTTGAAGATCATTAAGGTAAAACCCAACCATAGCATTGAAGTATCAAGTCTCTTTTATCCCATACGCAACAACCCCCTTATTCGGGTTTATGCTTCTATCACTCAAGCAACCCAGTATACACTACTAGGAAAAGGCCTACTAATGGCGCACCAGTTTTGCCTATTAATGGCGTACTGCTGGTGCGCCATTAGTATCACGCCACTAGTATTTTTTTACTAATGGCGCACCACTGGTGCGCCATTAGTATCTGGTATACTAATGGCGCATCACGCAGTGCGCCATTAGTATGTAACACCATGCGCCATTAGTATGCCTCCCAGGGGGCCATACGTAACCATGTGCTTTGTCATACTAATGGTGCACTCTGTAGTGATGCGCCATTAGTATCCTTTGGCATACTAATGGCGCACCTTGAGGTGATGCGCCATTAGTATGAATATTAGGTTTTTTTTTTACTTTTCTGATTTTTGCACAGGTTACAAAATATATTATTGGACAGAATATAGACAGCAGCACACAGCAACAGCAGATTCATCGAATACAATAGAAGATTAGTCTCCGAATACAATTCATCATATTAGTCTCCGAATTCAAAAGACCGAACAAAGATAAAACATTACAAGTCTCAAGACCGCGAGTATCGAGTTTGTCTTCACATTATAAGTCGATATCGATCATCTAAACTACCATCACATAGAAGAGAGCTGTGGTCATCACGATGAGCATCATCGCGATCAAACTGGTCTTCAATCCGGTTCCTCCAACGCTCCCTCCTCTCTCCCGCTAGATAGCGGGCGTATCTAGATTCGGCCTCCGCCCTAGTGGTGTACCCTTTGTAACTGTTACCGCTGAAACGGTGAACCTATCTCCGACACTCCTCCCAGTCGTCGTAGACTCCGGGAACCTTACTCTTGTACATGACATACGACGGCATCTCTATGCACAAGCCAAACAACAGACAATACATAAGCAATATGTAAGTATGCAACAAAAGGATCGGAAGAGAAAAGTAAGACATTAATAGCACGATTCATGGTCCTACTAATAAATAGCATCGATTACATCTAAGTTGATCGACTGTCCAAACCAAAGAGACATACGAATTCATTAAAGTTTAATTACAACATGAGCCAATCAATGTTTCAGAACTACACATCACTACTTTCGACTCGACTCATGGGACAGGAGCGTGGATGAAGCCGCCGTCTGTCGTGATGGTCATGAAATCGCGGTCGTTGTCAGCCTGCATTTGTAGCGTTCCGTCTATCTCACTGTTGGATGGTTGATATCTGAGGAAGAACTGCCCCGAGGTATGAAGGACATCTTGATGGATGATATCCGCAAACTCCGACTGGATGCGAAAGAATTCTTGTCTGATGTCCGCGTCCTGGATTGCCGACAAGCTCGCGGCCCAATCTTTGAGATTATCTGGTAGCAGAAGGTGATGATGGTCCCTTACGATCGCCCGCATGTGATGGAGGGCGTAGTAGGCATCCTACTGACCGCCAGACGGCTGCTTGACACAGCAGAACTTCGTATTATGGGAGAACATGTGCTTGCCGTACTTACGAACTGCCCTGGTGAAGGTGCCTCCAGATTTGGCGTAGCCGGGGAGAACATCATCAAGAACTTTCTTGATATTTGTGTAGTCTATCTTGGAGTTACAGTTCGGGTCGAAATACGTGGCCAGGAATATTTCGAGCTTAAGAGGATGAGTGTGCAATGTGTGTCACTGTACAGAACACGGAATGTTAGAAAAAAATGATCGAAATCTAAGAAATCATATGTTACGAGGCGGTTAAGGGATGACTTACTCGGGAAAGTAAGCCACAAGGAATTTATCCTTATCTGGGTTTGCCAGAATGACGCCTTCAAGGTGTGAACTCGCGACTTGGTGGTCCCCAGCACTGCTCAAGAGCTTGGCACGCATGTAGAAGGGGTCGACTATCACGATGTCCGGGGTCCTGTCTTTAATGATCCGCATCTCCATACTCAGCGAAAACAGCCGAACGAAGGTGTAGTGCAGCGGATGAAGGTTAAACATAGCAAAGATGTCATCAAACCGCAGGACGATCGTACCCCCGATGTCTCCATCCACAAAGCCCTTGCCCTCTGGAACCTTGGCCACGAAAACCGGGTATGCCACATCATTCTCTCTGAGACGCCGCTTCTCCAAAGAAAGAACACTGTCGTGCAGACTCTGCATAGCACCGGTTGCAGCATTGAGCATATTTTTGGGTAGCATCACCCTACCCGCCACATGCACCCTCCTCGAGATATCCTTAGGTGAAGGTGGCCCGTCCTGAGCACGGATCGAACTCGGTGCCGGCTGGCTCGCACCGGCGCCCTTGTTAGTCTTTTGTTTCCATCCCTTCTTCTTGATCTCCTGTAATGGGACCGAGTTCTGCTCACAGACCGCCTTCTTGAGCGTGTTGGGGCTGATAATATTTCGCACCTCAGCTATCTGAGGCTCGGTGAAGGAGGGAGCTGGAGGCGTCTCCTGAGAACTGAATGCCAGACGATGCCTGTTGCAATTGGATTTCTCCGCTGTACCAGCTAGATCGCGGTCGTCTTGGTTGGGTTCTTAAGAAAGAGGCCCGCAGAACTCGTCAACGTACCCATGTTCGGCAAAGTACTTATCGACGTTGGTAAATGTACCGTCGTCGTTGTCGTCGTCGTCCGGATCCTGTGCCATATGCATGTACGGATCCTGTGCCATAGGGATGTCCGGCATAGGGATGTCCGGCAGGTCCGGTAGCATTGCGGCGTTCTTGCCATGGCTTGGCGCCGGCACGACTGGCGGTCTTGTCTGTGGGGTGGTGTCCCCTGCCCCCAAACGAATCTGGCTCTTCGGCCAAAGCAGGGGCCAGCTTACGCAGGCGCTGAGGGTCATCTCATCTTCTCCGTCGGCCCCAGCGGGTCGAATCGGAGGTAACAGCCCGTCGCAGCCTGGCAACACCCGAACCACTTCAACCCTATACACTGTGGGTGGCATCGGATTACCGTGGAACATGGGGTTTCCCGGTTGAACGATTTTGCCCTTGGCGACATCGACCAACTCGCCGCCCACGAAGTGCATAAGAGTGCAAGGAATGTCAGCGGCGCCCTGCGAAAACATGTAGGGCGTCAGGGATGCCCAGTCAGAGGCAAGGAGATGAAGTCATCGGTCGAGAGGCTTAGTTACCGTGATGCCGTCGAGCTCGGCTAATGTCGAGGCACCGCCAACGGCGGGCGTGCAACTGACGGAGGGGCCGCTTGCTAGCGAGGTGCCGGTCGGCGTACACCCGGGTGCATTAAGCTCCAATGCCCGTGCCGGCGCCGGAGACACGAATACCGCCTCCGCCGGAGACACCAATGGCGCCGCCGGAGACACCAATGGCGCCGCCTACGTGCTATGCGAGTTGCTGGCCGTGAAGCTAGGAACCGGGGGAGGCCCCTGTTGGCCGCCCGCAATCCATGTCGTCAGCCCATGAATCAACGTAGGCACCATGGCGTTGAGCTTCGTTCCCAGTTGTTGTGCCACTTGCTCTTGGAAAAGCTCCGGAATCCGTGGCACTTATGCCTTGAGTGCTTCAACCTCGCGCGACTGGCTTTCCGAGCTAGTATTTTTCTCCTTTCGCCCACCAGCGGTATAGTATGACGACCATTTTGTGGCAACCATATGGAGCTAATTACGCGGGGGTGTATTCCTTACCAAAACAAGCTTGAGTGCCCTGATCTTCTGATCCGTGGTAAGCTCCTTTGTTACTGGGTCCTCCTTGTACTGGGCCCTGAGAAAGTTCCTGGTCTGCTTGTCACGGTATTTCTCGAAGCGGGGCGGTAGGCCTTGCTCAGCACGCTCTGCGTCCTCCTTGTCCCATATAGGCTCCGCTACTCTGTAACCGCTGGGACCGAGTTGGTGGACCCCTAAGTTCAACTGTCGCATTTCTTTCCCTCACTGACTTGATTCGGAGGTTGCGCTGCTCTCGCACTTGATCTTGAACTCATTGTACTCATCTTCGCTCATCAAAGGATATTTCGCCTTGATCTTGTCATAACTATCACCTTTTTCAATCATTGCCTTTACCGTGCTTCTCCAAGTAGACAGGGCCGTGCTCATCCTCGTGAGGGCAGTATTGTTCACTTTATTCCCTAAGAGGCGTGTGTTTGCAAACTCAGCGGGGAACTTGTATCGTTCGTGCAGCTTCGTGAAGAGGAGGCTGCGCAAATTCCCGTGGTCCTTATGCCTTAGGTTATCGGTGTTGATCGAGATGATGCTCCGGAGAATGCACCCGAGCTGAACCGAGTACCCCTTGACTACTTGTTTGGGCACCGTCGGATTCCCATCGTAGTCCACTTCAGTAAATTCCTCCCTGACGGTGCCGAGCACGCTCGGGCGCCGGTCCTTCCGTTGCCTCTTCGGTTGGCTGCCATCTGTGCGTGCGCTGCCATCATCAGTGGTGGCATCCTCGGTGGCGCCATCAATGGTGTCATCCCCGACGCCACTAGGTGTTGTGTAGTCAGGATTGGTGTCTTCCGCGGCGTCCTCATAGTGGTGATGTTCTTTCTCCAACTCCTGGGACAGCTCCCAGAATTGCTTGCCGCCCGAACCGCCGGCCTCATCGTTGTGGGCCATGTTTCGCTCTAAATAGGAAAAAAGTTTGGTCAAAAAGTTGGTTATTGTCAAGGAACAAGATCATGGTCTCATCATTTACGGTTTGTCGACACCGAGGCATCCTAAAAGCTAAGCTTTTATCATTTAGGATTTGTCGACGCCGAGGCACCCTAAAAGCCTAAGCGTACATCATTTAGGTTCTCATCGACACCAAGGCATCCGGGGCAGCCAAGTTAAGTTTTCATCATTTAGGGTTTATCGATGCCGAGGCACCCTAGGTTGGGCCTAATCACTTGGCACTAATCACTTGGCTCTATTGCCACCTACTATGTTGGGTTTATCATCTAGGGTTTATCGATGCTAAGGAGAATTCTAAGTTGGGCCTAATCACTTGGCTCTATTGCCACCTATGGTTTAATGCAGCAAGAATGGCGGGGCAGTTGATCCTACTTGACTAAGTACTAAGATACCCCGGCCTATGCATTAGTCGCAAGTACCCCATATGTCCTATTTTTAGCAAAGTCATGCTAAAATTCACGGAAAATTTTAGCATGACCTTTGCTGAAAATAGGACATATGGAATACCCGAATTTGCCGGAACGGAAGTTAATCGACATTCCGGCAAACTCAAGGGCCTCTCTGGGTACCTGCAATATCATCACGACACAATGGTCGGAGACAAAACCCAGCAAACTAGCAAGATGATCATCATCTTTGCAAGTCATTACTTGTCAAATACAGAAGAAGGAACAATTTATTTGTGACATAGTTGGCCCATACAGAAGAAGCAACACCCTGCACTTGCCTAAAAACAAGTGAAGTTTCACCCATATAAGAACAACTTTATAAAATCAGAGAAGTTGCTATGTTTTTTCTACTGCTAGGAAAAACATCACTCATTGGAAATGAAAATCTCAGTACCAGCATTTTGAACTTTGAAATGAAATACAGTAGTAGTATTAGTAGTATATGGAGTAGTATCTTGTTTGTGTGCTATCTGAAGCAGAGCATGGAAGCAAGTTTTGCCTCAGAGACCGCAAAAGCTATGTTTTTTCTCAATTCAGATATCTAACCACAAAAACTGGATATCTTGTCAGTAAAACAAATAAACTGGATATCTATCTGAAGCAGAGCATGGAACTATGTGGGACTTGAAGTTTGCAGGAACAAGAAAATATCTATCTCATTTGCACACCACAAGTTTGATGGAATGTGCATGAATCAGATTCACAGAGAAGATATTTTTTTTCTGGATGAAACCAGGTAACACGACGCAAAGCTGTAGCTACATCTTCCAGCTGCCACATGTCCATCGTGACATATATTTGACTTGTGAGACACACCTGTCATTGTTGTCGTCATGTTACTCCAGATAACTCCAGCTGAAGCAACAAGGATACAAGACACATGTGCCTACGTACCCGCTGTCTTCAGGGTGCCTTGTAATGCAGGGCATGTGCCAAAACCTCCAATAAAATGAGTGAAACAACATTTCGTGGCGAATTTACATTGAAGCTAAGCATATTACAATACATCTCAAGTAAATTGTCTTTCAACAAGTTTTATCTCGAATCTTGAAACAGGGAACGTTCAGTTTCAATACAAAGTAAGCACACCAAAATTTTAGACTAAGATAATCTGGAGGCTGCAAAAGCTGTCAGGAAGTTCTGTCCAACACCAAGCCTTAATTATTAAAAGCATAATCAAAATGTGATCATCATCTCATAGAGGTAACAAAGCGGTGGTGCGACAGTCTACGGCGACGAAATCAAAGGGGGGGAGGGGAACCGGTGTAGCTCACCGAGAGGAAGATGATGGAGAGCTCGTGCGGGGCCAGGGTTGACGAGGTGACGTGGATCGACGGTGAGGTCGCGGTGGCCGGAGGTGGAAGAAGGTGCAGACGCCGTAGACGGTGGAGGCGTCGGTGTCGTAGAGGCGCCGGAGACCTTGCCCTATGAGACAGAGAAGGGGCCGTCAGCTGCGCAAGCGGGGGGCAAGGGGAGGAGGAGGAGGGGCAAGGGGAGGAGGAGGGTCGGGGGGCGTATGGTGCTGAGTCGCTGCTCGGTGCCGACGACGAGGAGGAAGGTGGCAGTGGAGTCCGGCGGGGGTCGGGCGGCGGGGGTGGGGGCACGGGGGCGGCGGGGGTGGAGTCCGGCGAGGGTCGGGGCGGCGGGGGTGGGGGCGCGGGGGCGGCGGTGGTGGAGTCTAGCGAGGGTCGGGGCGCTGGGGGTAGGGGCGCGGGGGCACGGGGGCGGCGGGGGTGGAGTCCAGCGAGGGTCGGGACGGCGGGGGTGGGGGTCGGGGCAGCGCGCGGGTGGTTCTGGCAAGGGAGAGAGGGACAAAGGGGATCTGGCGAGGGAGAGGGAGGAATTAGCTAGGGGGAAGCTTACTAATGGCGCACCACCAGTCGGTGCGCCATTAGAAATCTTTTTTTAATAGCAATGGCGCACCACCGGGCCGGTGCGCCATTAGTATGTTTTTTTTTATTTTTTAAAAATGAATATGAATATGAAACAGTAATATTTTTCTATAAAAACAGTAATAATTGTTGTTTAACAACAATTGTAGTCTACACTTTTTTATTATTTTTTTTTAGAAAATGAATATGAATATGAAACAGTAATAATTTTTTAAAAAATATCATCAAGTTTGTTACTTGAAAATATCATCGGTAGCGGCGATGGAGCGGGGGAGGGTGCGGGGGGTGCTCGTTGGCGGCGGTGGAGTGGGGGAGGGTGCGGGGGGGTGGGTGCTCGTCGGCGGCGGTGGAGCGGGGGAGGGTGCGGTGGGTCGGCGGTGGAGCTAGCGGGGGAGGGTGCGGGTGGGATCGAGATCGAGATGGAGGGGGATAGCGATCGAGATGGAGGGGGATCGAGATCGAGATGGAGGGGGAACCGAGATCGAGATGGAGGGGGATCGAGATCTAGTGTCCTCATGAATTCAAAAAGTGCCCATGAAATTTAAAAATATTCATGATATCAAAAAGTGCCCATGAAATACAATCGAGAAATGAAGACTACGATTTAAATACAATCGATCTTACCTAGCTATCTGTTCACAATCTTCTTGCCCTTCTTTTTCGCAAATGGAGTTCTTCTGTGGAATGGACGTCCTTTAGGTAGGGTGGTCCTGCTTCTTCTTGTGGTGTGTGCTGCTACTTCATCGTCGTCGTCATGTTCGATCTTCGGGTCGCCATACTTGTCGAAGTCTTGCTCATTGGCTACTCCATCCATTCCGATGATCTTCCTTTTGCCTCTCCTCACGACAACACGACTGGGCTTTGACGGGTCGGTAATGAAGAAGCATTGGTCCACTTGGGAAGCCAGTACCCATGGCTCATTTTTCGCGGTGACGTTTGCGCCCGCGGTCTTGGATTTGGCTTCGGGTATAACCATGGTGGTGAAATACCAGTCTTCTTTTAGGACGCTCTTGGCCCAGCTGACACGGAACATCGGGACCTTCTCTCCAGCGTAGCTCAGCTCCCAGATCTCCTCGATCCTTCCGTAGTATCTGTCCTTGTTGTTACCGGTGTAGGATTCCATCGTTACCCCGGAGTTCTGATAACCATCGCTCTTCATGTCCTTGTTCTCGGTGTAGAATGTGTAGCCGTTGATATCGTATGCCTCATAGGTCATCAGGTTGTGCTCGGCGCCCTGTGACAAGGCGAATATGAGTTGTTCTTCCGCAGAAGAATCCTCATGTAAAGGGCACGACAGAAGCTTCTGCTTGAACCAACGCGTGAAACATGAGTTGTGCTCTTTGATTATATCTCCGTCCGTCCTCTGTTGGCCTCGGTCATTGTACGTCTTCTCAATAAAGGTTTTGTGCTCTACCACCCAAGGATCGACCACGTCTATGTGTTGTAGCGCGACTAGGTTTGCTCTTTCAAAGTCGGCGAGTCGACCCTCGAAGTCGACAGGCATTTCGCGGCGACCCTCATGGTGACCCCATCCAGCGAGCCTGCTGAGGTGCCTGTTGACGGGCAGACCAATGGGGTTCTCGATGCCTAGATAATTCGTGCAGTAGGAGATGCACTCTTCGGTCAGAAAGCCCCTGGCTATACTTCCCTCTGGACGTGACATGTTGCGAATGTATCCTTTGATGACACCATTCATCCTTTCAAACGGCATCATGGTGTGCAGGAATGTGGGCCCGAGTTGGATGATATCCTCCACGATATGGACCAGCAGATGCACCATAACGTCAAAGAATGCGGGCAGGAAGTACATCTCAAGCTCGCATAGTATCACCACGATCTCTTCCTATAGCCTTCTGAGTTGCCTCACGCCAATCGACTTCTGAGAGATGACGTCGAAAAAGTTGCATAGGCCAAATAGCGTTTCACGGACGTGCGCGTCCATGATCCCACAGATTGCAACTGGAAGTATCTGCGTCATCAGCATGTGACAGTCGTGAGACTTCATCCCGCTGAACTTCTGCTTCGCTTGGTCTAGGTATCTGCTTATCTTCCCGCGTAACCGTAAGGAAGTTTTACTCCTACGAGGCAGGTGAAAAACTGCTCGATCTCCTCCTGACTTAGAGTGAAGCACGCAGCAGGGTAGTCATTTCCGGTCTTCTTGGCCTTTTTTCCTTTGCGACGACTTTCTGTGCCCTGTTTCGCCTCATCATCATCATCATCATCATCATCATCATCATTAGCGTGAAGCTCCTGCCTGATGCCCATTGATTTCAAGTCTGCCCTTGCTTTCGGCCCATCTTTGGTCCTCTCTGGCATGTTGAGCAGGGTACCAAGCAGACTCTCGCACACGTTCTTTGTGATATGCATGGCATCAAGGCTGTGAGGCACACGGTGGATCTTCTAGTACAGCAAGTCCCAGAAAGCAGACCTCGTTTTCCATACCTTCAGCAGCGGCTCTGGCGCCTTTCGCTTCTTTCCCGGCTCTAGCACCTTTTGCTTCTTTCCCGGTAGTGGGCAATCTTTCCATTTTTTCAACAGCTCATCTATTTCCTCGCCGCTCCTCGTACGCGGGCGTCTTCGGGGTTTGGTTTCACCATCGAACAGATCCTTGTGTTTCCTCCACGGGTCATCGTCGCGAAGCCACCTTCGATGTCCCATGAACACGGTTTTCGAAGACCCGGGATCTCTATCTAGCTGGCGATACGTTGTGTCATCCATGCACCTTACGCATCTAGAAAATCCGTGGACTACCTGCCCCGCGAGATATCCGTAACCGAGATAGTCGTGCACCGTCGTGAGCAGTGCGGCTCTCATAGGGAAATATTCTTTCTCTGCGGCGTCCCACGTATTGGCTGGCGTTTTCCACAGCGTGTCTAGCTCCTCTTTCAGCAGCCCCAGATACAGATTGATGTCATTCCCTGGTTGTTTCGGCCCTTCAATTAGCATACTCATGTGAATGTACTTCCTCTTCATGCACAACCAGGGGGAAGGTTGTACATCCACACAAACACAGGCCAGGTGCTATGTGTGCTTCTCTGGCTGCCAAACGGATTGACTGCATCGGTGCTCGCACCCAGCACGATGTTCCTTGGATCCTTCCCAAATTCTGGGTATTCGAAGTTCAATGCTTGCCACTGGCTCGCATCCTTAGGGTGACTCAGCATCTTGTCTTTTTTATTTATCTCCAGATCATTTGCGTCATCTTCCCGGTTCTTCTCCTCCCTATCCGCGTGCCAACGCATGAGCTTTGCTACCTTAGGGTCCGCGAAATACCGCTGCAGACGAGGAGTGATTGGAAAGTACCACACCGATTTCCGAGGAGCTTTCTTCCTCTTCTTGTATCGAGTGACGCCGCACACAGGACATATGGTAGACTCCGCGTGCTCGTCCCGATAAATGATGCAATTGTTCATGCACACATGGTATTTCACATGCGGTAAATCCAGAGGACACACGATTTTCTTCGCTCCTCGAAACTGGTCGGGCACTTGTTCCCCTTGGGAAGACGTTCGTGCCAGAATGACATGTTCTCGTCGAAGCATGCGTCGGTCATTTTGTATTTTACCTTCATCTCCAGAGCCATGAGCGTTACTTTCAGGCGGGTATCCTCGGACCTGCATCCTTCATACAATGGAGTAACCGCGTCTATCTCCAGTTGATCCAGCTTGGCTTTCTCTCAGGTTGCAGCTCTTGCGTTATCCGTCTGCTTGAGAAGCAGCTCTTGAATATGAGGGTCCTGCACCCAGCCTCCATCGTCGTCTGCTCCGGCATCTTCATCTTCATGATCATGCCCTTCGTCTTGATCTTCCTCATCATCATGTCCGGCATCTTCTACATGATGACTGTGTACAGCATCACCGTCGTGACCATGTCCTAGAGATTCTTCATCTTCTCGCCCGCCCTCGCCGTGGTGGTTGTCTTGTTGCCCTTCCTCACTTCTTGCCCGGCCCCCATGGACGACTTCATAGTCATCTTCATCACCTTGCCACCGATAGCCATCCATGAAACCACGCAAGAGCAGGTGGTCCCGCACCTGTCCCGGAATCCGGGTCCGCAATAAGGCTCTTCAGCTTGCATCTTCGACACGGACATCTTATCTCTGTCTGGTTCTTTTGAAGCATCTCGGCCTTCGCGGAGCTCAAAAACCTATTCACGATGCCTTCGGTCATTGTGCGGACCATGGTCGCCTGCGGGGTAGAGCAAAACGATATTTTAGAACCAAGAAAAAATTTGGCATGACCTTCCCTAAAAATAGGACCAAAAAGAATGCATAGTGCCAAAATTCTCGCCGAAACGGAAATAAATCAACATTCCGGCAAAATATTGGCAACTATCGCATTTCAATTACCGGTACCTGCAAACACAAACATATATGCAACACCACAAATATACATAGATCTAGCTAGGCCACAAAAAGTGCATGTGCACGTTGTTGGAGCGAGCTAGGGAGAAAAATAGTAGATCTACAACATGAGGATAGCTTTTCCCTTACTTACCTATCAAAAAAAGGTAATTTCACCACTTGATTTTGATGAATCTATGGTGCAAATGAGGTGAGGAGGAGGAGGCAGCCGACAAGCTTGGAGAAGGAGGTGGAGGGAATGAAGTGGGGAAAGTGAGTGTGTAGGTGTGGCTGTCCAAAATATCTAGCTGGTCCCAGGTTGCTAATGGCGCACCACACAGACATGCGCCATTAGTAACACAACATACTAATGGCGCACCACACATCCGTGCGCCATTAGTAGTTTTGCAAAAAAGTAATATATATATATATATATATATATATATATATATATATATATATATACTAATGGCGCACCATGGCAAAGTGCGTCATTACTAGTTTAAACTAGTAATGGCGCACTGTGCCACGGTGCGCCTTTAGTAGTTTTGCAAAAAAAAATATTATACAGTACTGGCGCACTCTGTGGCTGATACGCCATTACTAGTTAGAACTAGTAATGGCGCACTTCGCTCGGATGCGCCATTAGTATGTTTGAAAAAATGGAAAAAAAATTGTTACTAGTGGCGCACCTAGTGTCTGGTGCGCCATTAGTGTCTTCCACACTAATGGTGCATCACCAAATGGTGCGCTATTAGTATATAGTAGTGGCACACCACTTCTCTGGTGCGCCATTTGTGTCAATTTCATCTATAGCCCTTTTCCTAGTAGTGATAAGCAAATCATGAACGTATTGCAACACCCTACAGTGGGAATCCCTCACGTGTGCACGGCACGGAAGGCACCATAGGACAGCACCAAAATAAAACATACAACTCAAACCAATGTAAATCATTAATCAACCCGAAGACAAAGAAAATCTACTCAAAACATCATAGGGATGGCAACACATCATTGGATCATAATATGTGGCATAAAGCACCACGTTCAAGTAGGTGATTACAGCGGGGTGCGGGAGAGTGGACCATGTAAAAGAGATGAGGATGGTGATGATGATGGTGATATTGATGGAGACGATCACCGCGGCGATGATTCCCCTCCCGATGGCACTCCAGCGCCACCGAGAGAGAGGAGGAGAGGTTCTTCCCCTTGTGCTTCCTCCTCCATAGCCTCCCCCCTAGATGGGGAGAGGTTCCATGTAAAAGAGATGAGGATGGTGATGATGATGGTGATATTGATGGAGACGATCACCGCGGCGATGATTCCCCTCCCGATGGCACTCCAGCGCCACCGAGAGAGAGGAGGAGAGGTTCTTCCCCTTGTGCTTCCTCCTCCATAGCCTCCCCCCTAGATGGGGAGAGGTTCTTCCTCTGGTCTTTGGCCTTCATGGTGATGATGGCCCCTCCGAGATCCTCCCCCATGGCCTCCGGTGATGATGGCCTCCTTCGGCAGGGTGCCGAAGAGGGCCTAGATTGATTTCTCGTGGTTCTGGAGGCTTGCGGCGGCGGAACTTCCGATATAGGTCTCGTTCTAGGGTTTCCTCAATTTATAGGAGTGTTTGGCGTCGGGGACAAGTCAAGGGGGCCCACGGGGAGTCCACAAGATAGGAGGGCACGCCCCCACCCTTGGGGTGGCCTCGGAACTCCCCTCTGGTAGCTTTTCATTCCAGTATTTTTTATATTTTTCAAAAATAATCTTCGTTGATTTTCAGCGCGTTCCGAGAACTTTTATTTCTGCACAAAAACAACACCATGGTGGTTCTGCTGAAAACAACATGAGACCAGATTAGTTCTAATCAAATCATATAAAAATATTATAAACATGGCATGAATACTTCATAAATTATAGATACGTTGAAGACGTATCAGCATCCCCAAGCTTAATTCCTGCTCGTCCTCAAGTAGGTAAATGATAAAAGAAATAATTTATGAAGTGTGAATGCTAACAAGTGCACAAGTTTGATCAATGATAATTTCAATCACCTTTACTAGCATCATTATATATCATAACAGTAGCTCAACTCATAAAACTTCTCATGATCAAGTAACAAGCTATTCACATGTTAAAGTATAGATCATATACTTTCTTGAAAACTAACAAACTATGCTCTCAGTCATCAAACAATTGCAATTCATTTTATTTGCAGGAAGGGTCTATGTAAGAGCTTTGATTTACTCAACTATCATTTAATCTTTCACAATTGCTAACACTCACGTGATATTTATGGATTCAAAGTTTTAATTGGACACAGAGAAAGATAGGGGCCTATAGTTTCGCCTCCCAACCTTTTACCTCAAGGGTAATGTCAACAATAATACTTTATGAAAACCTACATCCGAGTGGATATATATATATATATATTATATATATATATATATATATATATATATATATATATATATATCCGGATCTCTCCAACACGTAGTGCTTGCTAAAGGAAAAAGTGTAAAAAGGAAAGGTGATGATCACCATGACTCTTGTATAAGGGTAGAAGATAAAAGTAAAAGATAGGCCCTTCGCAGAGGGAAGCAGAGGTTTTCATGCGCTTTTATGGTTGGATGCACAAAATCTTAATGCAAAAGAACATCACTTTATATTGTTGCTTGTGGTAAAGACATTTATTATGCAGTTTGTCGCTTTTATTTCTTCCATATCACAAGTTCATATAAAGCTTATTTTCTTCACACTAATAGTTCATACATATTTAGAGAGCAATTTTTATTGATTGCACCGATGACTGTTTGGGGAACGTAGCATGCAATTTCAAAAAATTCCTACGATCACGCAAGATCTATCTAGGAGATGCATATCAACAAAAGGGGGAGAGTGTGTCCATGTACCTTCGTAGACCGAAAGCGGAAGCATTAGTTAACGCGGTTGATGTAGTCGAACGTCTTCACGATCCAACCGATCCAAGTACCGAATGTACGACACCTCCATGATCAGCACACGTTCAGCTCGATGACATCCCTCGAACTCTTGATCCAGTAGAGGGTCGAGGGAGAGTTCTGTCAGCACGACATCGTGGTGACGGTGTTGATGATGTGATCTGTGCATGGCTTCGCCGAAGCACTATGACGCTATGACCGGAGGAGTAAACAGTGGAGGGAGGTACCGCACATGGCAAAAAGAACAATTGATGTGTGTTTGGGGTGGCCCTCGCCCCTGTATATAAATGAGGAGGGGAGGAGGCGGCCGGCCTAGGGGTACGCCAAGTGTGGGGAGTCCTACTAGGACTCCCTAGTCTTAGTAGGATTCCCCCTTCCTTTTCTGGAGAGGGGAGAAGGGGAAAGGTGGAAAGGGAGAAGGAAAGAGGAGGGCCGCACCCCCACCCCTTGTCCAATTCGGACTGGACTTGGGGGGCACGCGCCACCTCCTGGCCGCTGCCTCCTCTTCTCCACTAAGGCCCATGTAGGCCCATTAACCCCCCCCCCCCCCCCCCCGGGGGAGGGGGGATCCGTAACCTCCCGGTACTCTGGAAAATGTCTGAAGTTATTCCGGTGTCCAAACATAACCTTCCAATATATCAATCTTTACCTCTCAACCATTTAGAGACTCCTAGTCATGTCCGCGATCTCATCCGGGACTCCGAACAAACTTCGGTCATCAAAAACACATAACTCATAATACAAATCGTCATCGAACATTAAGCGTGTGGACCATACGGGTTCGTGAACTATGTAGACATGATCGAGACACATCTCTGATCAATAACCAATAGCAGAACCTGGATGCTCATATTGGCTCCTACATATTCTACGAAGATCTTTATCGGTCAAACCGCACAACAACATATGTTGTTCCCTTTGTCATCGATATGTTACTTGCCCAAGTTTCGATCATCGGTATCTTCAT
Organism: Triticum aestivum; assembly: GCF_018294505.1. Lineage (NCBI taxonomy): Eukaryota > Viridiplantae > Streptophyta > Magnoliopsida > Poales > Poaceae > Triticum > Triticum aestivum. The sequence goes on along the minus strand of NC_057795.1, from coordinate 96,377,627 downwards.
ACCTAGTACAATCTCGTTACCGGGAAATCTCTTTACTCGTTCCATAATGCATCATCCCGTAACTAACTCATTAGTCACATTGCTTGCAAGGCTTATAGTGATGAGCATTACCGAGAGGGCCCAGAGATACCTCTCCGATACACGGAGTGACAAATCCTAATCTTGATCTATGCCAACCCAACAAACACCTTCGGAGACACCTATACAACATCTTTATAATCACCCAGTTACGTTATGATGTTTGATAGCACACAAGGTGTTCCTCCGGTATTCGGGAGTTGCATAATCTCATAGTCAGAGGAACATGTATATCATGAAGAAAGCAATAGCAATAAAACTTAACGATCATTATGCTAAGCTAACGGATGGGTCTTGTCCATCACATCATTCTCTAATGATGTGATCCCCTTCATAAAATGACAACACATGTCTACAGTTAGGAAACTTAACCATCTTTGATTCAGGATCTAGTCAAGTAGAGGCATACTAGGGACACTATGTTTTGTCTATGTATTCACAAATGTATTAAGTTTCTGATTAATACAATTCTAGCATGAATAATAAACATTTATCATGATATAAGGAAATATAATAACAACTTTATTATTGCCTCTAGGGCATATTTCCTTCAGTCTCCCACTTGCACAAGAGTCAATAATCTAGATTACATAGTAATGATTCTAACACCCATGGAGTCTTGGTGCTGATCATGTTTTGCTCGTGGGAGAGGCTTAGTCAACGGGTCTGCAACATTCATATCCGTATGTATCTTGCAAATCTCTATGTCTCCCTCCTTGACTTGATCGCGGATGGAATTGAAGCGTCTCTTGATGTGTCTGGTTCTCTTGTGAAATCTGGATTCCTTTGCCAAGGCAATTGCTCCAGTATTGTCACAAAAGATTTTCCGATGCACTAGGTATTACCCCTAGATTGGATATGAACTCCTTCATCCAGACTCCTTCATTTTCTGCTTCCGAAGCAGCTATGTACTCCGCTTCACACGTAGATCCCACCACGACGCTCTATTTGGAACTGCACGAACTGACAGCTCCACCATTCAATATAAATACCTATCCAGTTTGCAACTTAGAGTTATCCGGATCAGTGTCAAAGCTTGCATTGATGTAACCATTTACGACAAGCTCTTTGTCACCTTCATAAATGAGAAACATATCCTTAGTCCTTTTCAGGTATTTCAGGATGTTCTTGACCGTTATCTAGTGATCCACTCCTAGATTACTTTGGTACCTTCCTGCTAAACTTATAGCAAGTCACACATTAGGTCTGGTACACAACATTATTGCATACATGATAGAACCTATGGCTGAGGCATAGGGAATGGCTTTCATTTTCTCTCTATCTTTTGAAGTGGTCGGCATTGAGTCTGACTCAACTTCACACCTTGCCACACACGCAAGAACCCTTTCTTTGACTGATCCATTTTGAACTTCTTCAAAACTTTATCAAGGTATGTCCTTTGTGAAAGTCCAATTAAGCGTCTTGATCTATCCCTATAGATCTTGATGCCCAATATATAAGCAGCTTCACCGAGGTCTTTCATCGAAAAATTCTTATTCAAGTCCTTTTATGCTATCCAGAAATTATGTATTATTTCCAATAACAATATGTCATCCACATATAATATTAGAAATGCTACATAGCTCCCACTCACTTTCTTGTAAATACAGGCTTCTCCAAAAGTCTGTATAAAACCATATGCTTTGATCACATTATCAAAGCGTATATTTCAACTCCGAGAGGCTTGCACCAGTCCACAAATGGATCACTGGAGCTTGCACACTTTGTTAGCACCTTTTGGATTAACAAAACCTTATGGTTGCATCATATACAACTCTTCTTTAAGAAATCCATTAAGGAATGCAGTTTTGACATCCATTTGCCAAATTTCATAATCATAAAACGCGACAATTGCTAACATGATTCAGACAGACTTAAGAATCGCTATGGGTGAGAAGGTCTCATCATAGCCAAACCCTTGAACTTGTCGAAAACCTTTCGCAACAAGTCGAGCTTTGTAGACAGTAACATTACCGTCAGCGTCAGTCTTCTTCTTGAAGATCCATTTATTTTCTATGGCTTGCCAATCATCGGGCAAGTCCACCAAAGTCCACACTTTGTTCTCATACATGGATCCCATCTCAGATTTCATGGCCTCAAGCCATTTCGCGGAATCTGGGCTCATCCTTGCTTCCTCATAGTTCATAGGTTCATCATGGTCTAGTAACATGACTTCCAGAATAGCATTACCGTACCACTCTGGTGCAGATCGTACTCTGGTTGACCTATGAGGTTAGGTAGTAACTTGATCTGAAGTTTCATGATCATCATCATTAGCTTCCTTGCTAATTGGTGTACGAATCACTAGAACTGATTTCTGCAATGAACTATTTTCCAATTTGCGAGAAGGTACAATTACCTCATCAAGTTCTACTTTCCTCCCACTCACTTCTTTCGAGAGAAACTCCTTCTCTAGAAAGGATCCATTCTTAGCAACAAATATCTTGCCTTCGGATCTGTGATGGAAGGTGTACCCAACAGTTTGCTTTGGGTATCCTATTAAGACTCATTTCTCTGATTTGGGTTCGAGCTTTTCAAGTTGAAGCTTTTTCACATAAGCATTGCAACCCCAAACTTTAAGAAACGGCAGCTTGGGTTTCTTGCCAAACCATAGTTTGTATGGTGTCGTCTTAATGGATTTTGATGGTGCCCTATTTAACGTGAATGCAGCAATCTCTAAAGCATAACCCCAAAAAATAGTGGTAAATCAGAAGAGACGTCATTGATTGCACCATATCCAATAAAGTACGGTTATGACGTTTGAACACACCATTAGTTGTGGTGTTCCAGGTGGCGTGAGTTGCGAAACTATTCCATATTGTTTCAAATGAAGACCAAACTCTCCCCGATTAGATCGTAGAAAGTTTATTTTCTTGTTACGATGATTTTCCACTTCACTCTGAAATTCTTTGACCTTTTCAAATGTTTAAGACTTATGTTTCATTAAGTAGATATACCCATATCTGCTCAAATCATCTGTGAAGGTCAAAAAAAACGATACCCGTTGCGAGCCTCAACACGCATTGCACCGCATACATTGGTATGTATTATTTCCAATAAGTCAGTGGCTCGCTCCATTGTTCCGGAGAACGGAGTTTTAGTCATCTTTCCCACGAGGTATGGTTCACAAGCACCAAGTGATTCATAATCAAGTGATTCCAAAAGCCCTTCAGCATGGAGCTTCTTCATGCGCTTTACACCAATATGACCTAAACGGCAGTGCCACAAATAAGTTGCACTATCATTATTAAATTTGCATATTTTGGATTCAATATTATGAATGTATATCACTACGATTGAGATCCAACAAGACTAGTCCACTTAACCAGGGTGCATGACCATAAAAGATATTACTCATATAAATAGAACAACCATTATTCTCTGATTTAAATGAATAATTGTCTCGCATCAAACAAGATCCAGATATAATGTTCATGCTCAACGTTGGCATCAAATAACAATTATTCAGGTCTAAAACTAATCCTGAAGGTAGATGTAGAGGTAGCATGCTGATGGCGATCACATCAACCTTGGAACCATTTTCGACGCGCGTTGTCACTTCGTCCTTAGCCAATCTTCGTTTAATCCGTAGCCCCTGTTTCGAGTTGCAAATATGAGCAACAGAACCAGTATCAAATACCCAGGCGCTACTACGAGCATTAGTAAGGTACACATCAATAACATGTATATCAAATATACCTTTCACTTTGCCATCCTTCTAATCCGCCAAATATTTGGGGAAATTCTGCTTCCAGTGACCAGTCCCTTTGCATTAGAAGCACTCAGTTTCAGGCTTCGGTCCAGACTTGGGTTTCTTCCTTGGAGTAACAACTTGCTTGCTATTCTTCTCGAAGTTTCCTTTCTTCACTTTGCCTTTTTTCTTGAAACTAGTTGTCTTGTTAACCATCGACACTTGATGCTCCTTCTTGATTTCTACCTCCACAGCTTTTAGCATTGTGAAGAGCTTGGGAATAGTCTTTTCCATCCCGTGCATATTATAGTTCATCACGAAGCCTTTTGGTGGCAGTGATTGAAGAACTCTGTCAATGACACTATCATCAGGAATATTAACTCCTAGCTGAGCCAAGTGGTTATGGTACCTGAAGGAAATATGTCCTAGAGGCAATAATAAAGTTATTAATTATTTCCTTATATCATGATAAATGTTTATTATTCATGCTAGAATTGTATTAACCGGAAACTTAGTACATGTGTGAATACATAGACAAAACATAAGTGTCCCTAGTATGCCTCTACTTGACTAGCTCGTTTATCAAAGATGGTTATGTTTCCTAACCATAGACATGTGTTGTCGTTTGATGAATGGGATCACATCATTAGGAGAATGATGTGATGGACATGACCCATCCGTTAGCTTAGCATTATGATCATTACAGTTTCATTGCTATTGCTTTCTTCATGACTTATACATGTTCCTCAGACTATGAGATTATGCAACTCCCGAATACCGGAGGAACACTTTGTGTGCTACCAAACGTCACACCTTAAATGGGTGATTATAAAGGTGCTCTATAGGTGTCTCCGAAGGTGTTTGTTGGGTTGGCATAGATCGAGATATAGGAGTTATCACTCCGTGTTTCGGAGAGGTATCTCTGGGCCCTCTCGGTATTGCTCATCACTATAAGCCTTGAAAGCATTGTGACTAATGAGTTAGTTGCAGGATGAAGTATTACAAAACGAGTAAAGAGACTTGTCGGTAACGAGATTGAACTAGGTATGATGATACCGATGATCAAATCTCCGGCAAGTAACATACCAATGACAAAGGGAACAACGTATGTTGTTATGCGGTTTAACCGATCAAGGTTCCGCTATTGGTTACTGACCGGAGATGTGTCTGGGCCATGTCTACATAGTTCTCGAACTCGTAGGGTCTGCACGCTTAATGTTCGATGATGATTTGTATTATGAGTTATGTGATTTGATGACCGAAGTTTCTTCGGAGTCCCAGATGAGATCACGGACATCACAAGGAGTCTCGAAATGGTTAAGACATAAAGATTCATATACTAGAAGCTTGCGTTGGACATCGGAATGGTTCCGAGTGGTTCGGGCATTTTTCCGGAGGACCTGGAGGTTACCGGAACCCCTCGGGAGAAGTATTGGGCCTATTGGGCCTTATTGGAGGAGAGGAGAGATTCCACAAGGGAGGGGCGCACCCTTCCCTTGCCCAAACCGAATTGGACTAGGGGAGGGGGCCGGCCCCCTCTTTCCTTATCCCTCTCTCTCCCTTCCCTTTCCCTTCGATGGAAGAAAGGAAAGGGGGGGCCGAATCCTACTTGGACTAGGAGTCCAAGTAGGACTCCCCCCTTGGCACGCCCAACCTGGCTGGCCTCCTCTCTCCCTTCCTCCTTTATATACATGGCCAGGGGGCAACCCATAGACACAAAAGTTGATCAGGTTCTTCTCCTAACCTTGTGCGGTGCCCCCCTCCACAGTTACACACCTCGATCATACCACCGTAGTGCTTAGGAGAAGCCCTGCACCGATAGCATCATCATCACAGTCGCCACGCCATCGTGCTGACGGAACTCACCCTCATCTGCAACTACATCAAGAGCATGAGGGACATCATCGAGCTGAACGCGTGATGAACGCGGAGGTGCCGTGCGTTTGGTACTTGATCGGTTGGATCGTGAAGAAGTTCGACTACATCAACCGCGTTATTGAAACACTTCCGCTTTCGGTCTACGAGGGTATGTGGACACACTCTCCCCTCTCGTTGCTATGCATAACCTAGATAGATCTTACGTGATTCTAGGATTTTTTTTGAAATTACCGTGTTCCCCAACAGTACCCAGACATTCTGAGTATGTGTTCACTGACAGAACTATTCTCCTCCATCTTGTAGCTATAGAACTTGTTGGAGACTTCATATCTCTCAACTCGGGCATTTTCTTGAAATATTAACTTCAACTCTTGGAACATCTCATATGCTCCATGACGTTCAAAACATCTTTGAAGTCCCGATTCTAAGACGTAAAGCATGGCACACTGAACTATCGAGTAGTCATCAGATCGAGCTTGCCAGACGTTCATAACATCACCATCTGCTCTGGCAGCAGGCCTTTCACCTAGCGGCGCTTCAAGGACATAATGCTTTTGTGCAACAATGAGGATAATCCTCAAGTTATGGACCTAGTCCGTGTAATTGCTACCATCATCTTGTTGGAAATATGCCCTAGAGGCAATAATAAAAGTATTATTATTATATTTCCTTGTTCATGATAATTGTCTTTTATTCATGCTATAACTATATTATCCGGAAATCGTAATACACGTGTGAATACATAGACCACAATATGTCCCTAGTGAGCCTCTAGTTGACTAGCTCGTTGTGATCAACAGATAGTCATGGTTTCCTGGCTATGGACATTGGATGTCGTTGATAACGGGATCACATCATTAGGAGAATGATGTGATGGACAAGACCCAATCCTAAGACTAGCACAAAAGATCGTGTAGTTCATTTGCTAGAGCTTTGCCAATGTCAAGTATCTCTTCCTTCGACCATGAGAGCGTGTAACTCCTGGATACCATAGGAGTGCTTTGGGTGTATCAAACGTCACAACGTAACTGGGTGACTATAAAGGTGCACTACAGGTATCTCCGAAAGTATCTATTGTTTTATGCGGATCGAGACTGGGATTTGTCACTCCGTGTAAATGGAGAGGTATCTCTGGGCCCACTCGGTAGGACATCATCATATGCGCAATGTGACCAAGGAGTTGATCACGGGATGATGTGTTATGAAACGAGTAAAGTGACTTGCCGGTAACGAGATTGAACAAGGTATTGGATACCGACGATCGAATCTCGGGCAAGTAACATACCGATAGACAAAGGGAATTGAATACGGGATTGATTAAGTCCTGGACATCATGGTTCATCCGATGAGATCATCGTGGAACATGTGGGAGCCATCATGGGTATCCAGATCCCGCTGTTGGTTATTGACCGGAGAACGTCTCGGTCATGTCTACATGTCTCCCGAACCCGTAGGGTCTACACACTTAAGGTTCGATGATGCTAGGGTTATAAAGGAAGTTTGTATGTGGTTACCGAATGTTGTTCGGAGTCCCGGATGAGATCCCAGACGTCACGAGGAGTTCCGGAATGGTCTGGAGGTAAAGATTTATATATGAGAAGTCCTATTTTGGCCACCGGAAAATGTTCGGGATTTTCGGTATTGTACCAGGAAGGTTCTAGAAGGTTCCGGAGTGGGGCCCACCTGCATGGGGGGACCCACATGGACGTGGGTAGTGGGGGCAAGGCCCCACACCCCTGGTCAAGGCGCACCAAGATCCCCCCTTAGAAGGAATAAGATCATATCCCGAAGGGATAAGATCAAGATCCCTAAAAAGGGGGGATAACAATCGGTGGGGAAGGAAATAATGAGATTTCTTTCCTCCCACCTTGGCCAACGCCCCAATGGACTTGGAGGGCAAGAAACCAGCCCCTCCACCCCTATATATAGTGGGGAGGCGCATGGGAGCTATACACGAAGTTCTGGCACAGCCCTACCTCTCTTCCTACTCCTCCTCTCCCATGGTGCTTGGCGAAGCCCTGCTGGATTGCCACGCTCCTCCACCACCACCACGCCGTTGTGCTGCTGTTGGATGGAGTCTTCCTCAACCTCTCCCTCTCTCCTTGCTGGATCAAGGCGTGGGAGACGTCACCGGGCTGTACGTGTGTTGAACGCGGAGGTGCCGTCCGTTCGGCACTAGGATCATCGGTGATTTGAATCACGACGAGTACGACTCCATCAACCCTGTTCACTTGAACGCTTCCGCTTAGCGATCTACAAGGGTATGTAGATGCACTCTCTTTCTACTCGTTGCTGGTCTCTCCATAGATAGATCTTGGTGACACGTAGGAAAATTTTGAATTTCTGCTACGTTACCCAACAGTGGCATCATGAGCTAGGTCTATTGCGTAGATTCTTTGCACGAGTAGAACACAAAGTAGTTGTGGGCGTTGATGTTGTTCAATATGCTTACCGTTACTAGTCCAATCTTGTTTCGACGGTATTGTGGGATGAAGCGGCCCGGACCGACCTTACACGTACTCTTACGTGAGACAGGTTCCACCGATTGACATGCACTTGGTGCATAAGGTGGCTAGCGGGTGCCAGTCTCTCCCACTTTAGTCAGAACGGATTCGATGAAAAGGGTCCTTATGAAGGGTAAATAGCAATTGGCATATCACGTTGTGGTCTTGCGTAGGTAAGAAACGTTCTTGCTAGAAACCCATAGCAGCCACGTAAAACATGCAACAACAATTAGAGGACGTCTAACTTGTTTTTGCAGGGTATGCTATGTGATGTGATATGGCCAAGAAGAATGTGATGAATGATATGTGATGTATGAGATTGATCATGTTCTTGTAATAGGATTCACGACTTGCATGTCGATGAGTATGACAACCGGCAGGAGCCATAGGAGTTGTCTTTATTTATTGTATGACCTGCGTGTCATTGAAGAACGCCATGTAAACTACTTTACTTTATTGCTAAACGCGTTAGTCATAGAAGTAGAAGTAGTCGTTGGCGTGACAACTTCATGAAGACACGATGATGGAGATCATGATGATGGAGATCATGGTGTCGTGCCGGTGACGATGATGATCATGGAGCCCCGAAGATGAAGATCAAAAGGAGCAAAATGATATTGGCCATATCATGTCACTATTTGATTGCATGTGATGTTTATCATGTTTATGCATCTTGTTTGCTTAGGACGACGGTAGTAAATAAGATGATCCCTTACAAAATTTCAAGAAGTGTTCTCCCCTAACTGTGCACCGTTGCTACAGTTCGTCACTTCTAAGCACCACGTGATGATCGGGTGTGATGGATTCTTACGTTCACATACAACGGGTGTAAGACAGTTTTACACAGCGAAAACACTTAGGGTTAACTTGACGAGCCTAGCATGTGCAGACATGGCCTCGGAACACGGAGACCGAAAGGTCGAGCATGAGTCGTATGGTAGATACGATCAACATGAAGATGTTCACCGATGATGACTAGTCCGTCTCACGTGATGATCGGACACGGCCCAGTTGACTCGGATCATGTAATCACTTAGATGACCAGAGGGATGTCTATCTGAGTGGGAGTTCATAAGATGAACTTAATTATCCTGAACATAGTCAAAAGACCTTTTGCAAATTATGTCGTAAGCTCGCGCTTTAGTTCCACTGTTTAGATATGTTCCTAGAGAAAATATAGTTGAAAGTTGATAGTAGCGATTATGCGATCAGTAGAAAGCTTATGTCCTTAATGCACCGCTCAGTGTGCTGAACCCCAACGTCGTTTGTCGATGTTGCGAACATCGGACATACACGTTTTGATAACTACGTGATAGTTCAATTAAATGGTTTAAGTAGAGGCACCAAAGACGTTTTCAAAACGTCGCGGAACATATGAGATGTTTCGAGGGATGAAATTGGGATTTCAGGCTCGTGCCCACGTCAAGAGGTATAAGACCTCCGACGATTTTCTTAGCCTGCAAACTAAGGGAGAAAAGCTCAATCGTTGAGCTTGTGCTCAGATTGTCTGAGCACAACAATCACTTGAATCGAGTGGGAGTTGATCCTCCAGATGAGATAGTGATGTTTCCCCAAAGTCATTGCCACCAAGCTGCTAGAGCTTCGTGATTAACTATAACATATCAGGGATAGATATGATGATCCTTGAAATATTCATGATGTTTGACACCGCGAAAGTAGAAATCAAGAAGGAGCATCAATTGTTGATGGTTGGTGAAACCACTAGTTTCAAGAAGGGCAAGGGAACAAAGGGATACTTCATGAAACGGCAATTCAGCTGCTGCTCTAGTGAAGAAACCCAAGGTTGAACCCAACCCCGAGACTAAGTGCTTCTGTAATAAGGGGAACAACCACTGGAGCAGCATTACCCTAGATACTTGGTAGATGAGAAGGCTGGCAAGGTCGATAGAAGTATATTGGATATACATTATGTTAATGTGTACTTTACTAGTACTCCTAGTAGCACCAGGGTATTGGATACCGGTTCGGTTGCTAAGTGTTAGTAACTCGAAATAAAAGCTACGGAATAAACGGAGACTAGCTAAAGGTGAGCTGACGATATATGTTGGAAGTGTTTCCAAGGCTGATATGATCAAGCATCGCACGCTCCCTCTACCACTGAGATTGGTGTTTGCGTTGAGCATAGACATGATTGGATTATGTCTATCGCAATACGGTTATTCATTTAAGGAGAATAATGGTTACTCTATTTTTGAATAATACCTTCAATGGTCTTGCACCTAAAGGAATGGTTTATTGAATCTCGGTCGTAGTGATACACATTTTCATGCCAAAAGATATAAGATAGTAATGATAGTACCACTTACTTGTGGCACTGCCATGTAAGTCATAATGGTATAAAACGCATGAAGAAGCTCCATGTTGATGGATCTTTGGACTCACTCATTTTTGAAAAGTTTGAGACATGCGAACCATGTCTATTGGTGTATATGCATGAAGAAACTCCATGCAAATGGATCGTTCGGACTCACTTGATTTTGAATCACTTGAGATATGCAAATCATACCACATGGGCAAGATGACTGAAAAGCCTCATTTTCAGTAAGATGGAACAAGATAGCAACTTGTTGGAAGTAACACATTTTGATGTGTGCAGTCGAATGAGTGCTGAGGCATGCAGTGAATATCATTATGTTCTTACTTCACAGATGATTCGAGTAAAAGTTGAGTATATTTACTTGATGAAACACAAGTCTGAATAATTGAATGGTTCAAGTAATTTCAGAGTGAAGTAGCAGATCATTGTGACAAGAGGATAAAATGTCTATGATATGATCATAGAGATGAATATCTGAGTTACGAGTTTTGGCACACAATTAAGACATTGTGGAAATTGTTTCGCAATTAATACCGCCTGGAACACCATAATGTGATGGTGTGTCCGAACATCATAGTTTCACCCTATTGGATATGGTGCGTACCATGATGTCTCTTATCGAATTACCACTATCGTTCATGGGTTAGGAATTAGAGATAACCACATTCACTTTAAATAGGGCACCACGTAATTCCGTTGAGATGACACCGTATGAATTATGGTTTAGAGAAACCTAAGTTGTCGTTTCTTAAAAGTTTGGGGCTGCGACGCTTATATGAAAAAGTTTCAGGTTTATAAGCTCGAACCCAAAGCGGATAAAATGCATCTTCATAGGAAACCCAAAACAGTTGGGTATACCTCCTAATTCAGATCCGAAAGCAATATGGATTGTTTCTAGAATCGAGTCCTTTCTCGAGGAAAAGTTTCTCTCGAAAGAATTGAGTGGGAGGATGGTGGAGACTTGATGAGGTTATTGAACCGTCTCTTCAACTAGTCTGTGACAGGGCACAGGGAGTTGTTCCTGTGGCACCTACACCAATTGAAGTGGAAGCTTATGATATTGATCATGAAACTTCGGATCAAGTCACTCCCAAACCTCGTAGGATGACAAGGATGCGTACTACTTCAGAGTGGTACGTAATCCTGTCTTGAAGGTCATGTTGCTAGACAACAATGAACCTACGAGCTATGGAGAAGCGATGGTGGGCCCGGATTCCGATAAATGGCTTGAGGCCATAAAATCCGAGAGAGGATCCATGTATGAAAACAAAGTGTAGACTTTGGCAGAACGGCTCGATGGTCGTAAGGCTAATGAGTACAGATGGATTTCAAAAGGAAGATGGACAATGATGGTAAATGTCACCATTAAGAAAGCTCCACTTCTCGTTAAGATGTTTTCCGACAAGTTCAAGGAGTTGACTACGATGAGATTTTCTCACTCGTAGCGATGCTAAGAGTCTGTTGGAATTATATTAGCGATTACTACATTATTTATGAAATCTTGCAGATAGGATGTCAAAACATTGTTTCCTCGACGATTTTAATGAGGAAAGGTTGTATGTGATACAACCGGAAGGTTTTGTCAATCCCGAAAGATGCTAATAAGTATGCAAAGCTCCAGCAATCCTTCTAAGGACTGGAGTGAGCATCTCAGAGTTGGAATGTATGCTTTGATGATGATCAAAAAATTTTGGGTTTGTACAAAGTTTATGAGAAACTTGTATTTCCAAAGAAGTGAGTGGGAGCACTATAGAATTTCTGATGAGTATATGTTGTTGACATATTGTTGATCAGAAATGACGTAGAATTTCTGGAAAGCATATAGGGCTATTTTGAAAGTGTTTTTCAATGGAAAGCCTGGATTAAGCTACTTGAACATTGAGCATCAAGATCTATAAGGATAGATCAAAATGCTTAATAATACTTTCAAATGAGCACATACCTTGACATGATCTTGAAGGTGTTCAAGATGGACCAGTCAAAGAAGGAGTTCTTGCCTGAGTTGTAAGGTACGAAGTTAAGACTTAAAGCTCGACCACGGCAGAATAGAGAGAAAGGACGAAGGTCGTCCCCTATGCTTAAGACGTAGGCTCTTCAGTATGCTATGTTGTGTACCGCACCTGAAGTGTGCCTTGCCATGAGTCAGTCAAGGGGTACAAGAGTGATCCAAGAATGGCTCACAAAACAGCGGTCAAAGTTATCCTTAGTAACTAGTTGACTAAGGAATTTTCTTGATTATGGAGGTGGTAAAAGAGTTCGTCGTAAAGGTTACGACGATGCAAGCTTGACACCTATCCGGATAGCTCTGAGTAGAGAGACCGGATACATATAATGGAGCAATAATTTAGAATAGCTCCAAGTAGAACAGTTGTTTGGAATAGCTCCAAATAGAGCGTGGTAGCTGCATCTAGGAGATGACATAGAGATTTGTAAAGCACACACGGATCTGAAAGGTTCAGACCCGTTGACTAAAACCTCTCTCACAAGCAACATGATCAAACATAAAAATCATTGAGTGTTAATCACATAGTGATGTGAACTAGACTACTGACTCTAGTAAACTCTTGGGTATTAGTCACATGGCGATGTGACCTGTGAGTGTTAATCACATGGCGATGTGAACTAGATTATTGACTCTAGTGCAAGTCGGAGACTGTTGGAAATATGCCCTAGAGGCAATAATAAAAGTATTATTATTATATTTCCTTGTTCATGATAATTGTCTTTTATTCATGCTATAACTATATTATCCGGAAATCGTAATACACGTGTGGATACATAGACCACAATATGTCCCTAGTGAGCCTCTAGTTGACTAGCTCGTTGTGATCAACAGATAGTCATGGTTTCCTGGCTATGGACATTGTATGTCGTTGATAACGGGATCACATCATTAGGAGAATGATGTGATGGACAAGACCCAATCCTAAGACTAGCACAAAAGATCGTGTAGTTCATTTGCTAGAGCTTTGCCAATGTCAAGTATCTCTTCCTTCGACCATGAGAGCGTGTAACTCCTGGATACCGTAGGAGTGCTTTGGGTGTATCAAACGTCACAACGTAACTGGGTGACTATAAAGGTGCACTACAGGTATCTCCGAAAGTATCTATTGTTTTATGCGGATCGAGACTGGGATTTGTCACTCCGTGTAAATGGAGAGGTATCTCTGGGCCCACTCGGTAGGACATCATCATATGCGCAATGTGACCAAGGAGTTGATCACGGGATGATGTGTTACGGAACGAGTAAAGTGACTTGCCGGTAACGAGATTGAACAAGGTATTGGATACCGACAATCGAATCTCGGGCAAGTAACATACCGATAGACAAAGGGAATTGAATACGGGATTGAGTAAGTCCTGGACATCGTGGTTCATCCGATGAGATCATCGTGGAACATGTGGGAGCCATCATGGGTATCCAGATCCCGCTGTTGGTTATTGACCGGAGAACGTCTCGGTCATGTCTACATGTCTCCCGAACCCGTAGGGTCTACACACTTAAGGTTCGATGACGCTAGGGTTATAAAGGAAGTTTGTATGTGGTTACCGAATGTTGTTCGGAGTCCCGGATGAGATCCCGGATGTCACGAGGAGTTCCGGAATGGTCCGGAGGTAAAGATTTATATATGGGAAGTCCTATTTTGGCCACCGGAAAATGTTCGGGATTTTCGGTATTGTACCAGGAAGGTTCTAGAAGGTTCCGGAGTGGGGCCCACCTGCATGGGGGGACCCACATGGACGTGGGTAGTGGGGGCAAGGCCCCACACCCCTGGTCAAGGCGCACCAAGATCCCCCCTTAGAAGGAATAAGATCATATCCCGAAGGGATAAGATCAAGATCCCTAAAAAGGGGGGATAACAATCGGTGGGGAAGGAAATAATGAGATTTCTTTCCTCCCACCTTGGCCAACGCCCCAATGGACTTGGAGGGCAAGAAACCAGCCCCTCCACCCCTATATATAGTGGGGAGGCGCATGGGAGCTATACACTAAGTTCTGGCACAGCCCTACCTCTCTTCCTACTCCTCCTCTCCCATGGTGCTTGGCGAAGCCCTGCTGGATTGCCACGCTCCTCCACCACCACCATGCCGTTGTGCTGCTGTTGGATGGAGTCTTCCTCAACCTCTCCCTCTCTCCTTGCTGGATCAAGGCGTGGGAGACGTCATCGGGCTGTACGTGTGTTGAACGCGGAGGTGCCGTCCGTTCGGCACTAGGATCATCGGCGATTTGAATCACGACGAGTACGACTCCATCAACCCCGTTCACTTGAATGCTTCCGCTTAGCGATCTACAAGGGTATGTAGATGCACTCTCTTTCTACTCGTTGCTGGTCTCTCCATAGATAGATCTTGGTGACACGTAGGAAAATTTTGAATTTCTGCTACGTTACCCAAGACATCTGTCAACCTAGCTTTCTCTAGGAACGCATTAAAATTCAAGGGAACAGTAGCACGGGCCATTGATCTACAACAACATAGATATGCAAAAAAACTATCAGGACTAAGCTCATGATAAATTAAAGTTCAATTAATCATATTACTAAAGAACTCCCACTTAGATAGACATCCCTCTAGTCATCTAAATGATCACGTGATCCATATCAACTAAACCATGTCCGATCATCACATGAGATGGAGTAGTTTTCAATGTTGAACATCTCTATGTTGATCATATCTACTATATGATTCACGTTCAACCTTTCGGTCTCAGTGTTCAGAGGCCATATCTACATATGCTAGGCTCGTCAAGTTTAACCTGAGTATTCTGCACGTGCAAAACTGGCTTGCACCCGTTGTATGTGAATGTAGAGCTTATCACACCCGATCATCATGTGGTGTCTCGGCACGACGAACTGTAGCGATGGTGCATACTCAGGGAGAACACTTATACCCTGAAATTTAGTGAGGGGTCATCTTATAATGCTACCGTAGTACTAAGCAAAATAAGATGCATAAAAGATAAACATCACATGCAATCAAAATATGTGACATGATATGGCCATCATCATCTTGTGCCTTTGATCTCCATCTCCAAAGCACCGTCATGATCTCCATTGTCACCGGCTTGACACCTTGATCTCCATCATAGCATCGTTGTCGTCTCACCAACTATTCCTACTACGACTATCGCTACCACTTAGTGATAAAGTAAAGCAATTACATGGCGATTGCATTTTATACAATAAAGTGACAACCATATGGCTCCTGATAGTTGCCGATAACTTTGTTACAAAACATGATCATCTCATACAACAATTTATATCACATCATGTCTTGACCATATCATGGCACAACAAGCCCTGCAAAAACAAGTTAGACGTCCTCTACTTTGTTGTTGCAAGTCTTACGTGGCTGCTACGGGCTTCTAGCAAGAACCGTTATTACCTACGCATCAAAACCACAATGATTTTTCGTCAAGTGTGTTGTTTTAACCTTCAACAAGGACTGGCTGTAGTCAAACTCGATTCAACTAAATTTTGAGAAACAGACACCTGCCAACCACCTGTGTGCAAAGCACGTCGGTAGAACCAGTCTCATGAACGCGGTCATGTAATGTCGGTTTGGGTCGCTTCATCCAACAATACCGCCGAATCAAAGTAAGACGTTGGTGGTAAGCAATATGACTATTATCGCCCACAACTCTTTGTGTTCTACTCGTGCATATCATCTACGCATAGACCTAGCTCGGATGCCACTGTTGGGGAATGTAGCATGCAATTTCAAAAAAAATCCTATGATCATGCAAGATCTATCTAGGAGATGCATAGTAACGAGAGGGGGAGAGTGTGTCCACGTACCCTCGTAGACCAAAAGCGGAAGCGTTAGTTAACGCGGTTGATGTAGTCGAATGTCTTCATGATCCAACTGATCCAAGTACCAAACGCACGACACCTCCGTGTTTAGCACACATTCAGCTCGATGATGTCCCTCGAACTCTTGATCCAGTAGAGGGCCGAGGGAGAGTTCCGTCAGCACGACGGCATGGTGACGGTGTTGATGATGCGATCTGCATAGGGCTTCGCCTAAGCACTACGAAGCTATGACCCGAGGAGCAAACTGTGGAGGGGGGCACCGCACACGGCAAAGAGAACAGTTGTTATGTGTTTGGGGTTGAGGGAGTCCTGGACTAGGGGGTGTCCGGACAGCCGAACTATCATCATCGGCCGGACTCCAAGACTATGAAGATACAAGATTGAAGACTTCGTCCCGTGTCCGGATGGGACTTTCCTTGGCGTGGAAGGCAAGCTTGGCGATACGGATATGTAGATCTCCTACCATTGTAACCGACTCTGTGTAACCCTAGCCCTCTCCGGTGTCTACATAAACCGGATGGTTTTAGTCCGTAGGACAAACAACAATCAGACCATAGGCTAGCTTCTAGGGTTTAGCCTCCTTGATCTCGTGGTAGATCTACTCTTGTAATACCCACATCATCAATATCAATCAAGCAGGACGTAGGGTTTTACCTCCATCAAGAGGGCCCGAACCTGGGTAAAACATCGTGTCCCTTGTCTCCTGTTACCATCCGCCTAGACGCACAGTTCGGGACCCCCTACCCGAGATCCGCCGGTTTTGACACCGACATTGGTGCTCTCGTTGAGAGTTCCTCTGTGTCGTCACCGATAGGCTCGATGGCTTCTTCGATCATTAACAACGACGCAGTCCAGGGTGAGACCTTTCTCCCTGGACAGATCTTCGTATTCGGCGGCTTTGCACTGCGGGCCAATTTGCTTGGCCATCTGGAGCAGATTGAAAGCTACGCCCCTGGCCATCAGGTCAGATTTGGAAGTTTGAACTTCACGGCTGACATCCTCGGAGACTTGATCTTCGATGGGTTCGAGCCATAGCCGAGCGCGCCACACTGTCACGATGAGCATGATTTAGCTTTGCAGCCGGACAGTGCCCTGGAGGCCGCACACGAGCCCGCTCCGACCCTCGATTCGGAGCCGGCTGCGCAGATTGAGGACGGGTGGCTAGACACCGCCTCGGGGGCTGCAACCTCTACGGCCATGGAGCCGAATACTGGCCTTGTCCCTTGTGAAGCTCGTGACTCCGAGGTGCCGGACTCCTCGCCAGACTCCGAACCTCCTGCGACCCCTCCAATCAAATCCGATTGGGCGCCGATCATGGAGTTCACCGCTGCGAACATCTTTCAACATGCACCTTTCAGCGACATCTTGAGTTCGCTAAATCACCTCTCGTTATCAGGAGAGCCCTGGCCGGACTGCGGTCAGGACGGTTGGGATGCGGACAGTGCCGAAGCGCCAGCGTCAGCGGCGCCGCTCTAAATCCCGCCACAGCAAGAATGGAGATTCCGGCACCGGAGATAATAATACCCCAGACAGTGCCGAAGACAACCCCCTCCAGCAAGATTCAGCACAGGAGGACGGAGAAGCCAACCCTCATAAGAGAGCGGCAGACGAAGAGGTAGAGGATGATAATTACATGCCTCCCTCCGGAGACGATGCAAGCCTCGACGATGACGAATTTGTCGTGCCTGAGGATCCCGTCGAACAAGAGCGTTTTAAACGCAGGCTTATGGCCACGGCAAACAGCCTCAAGAAAAAGCAGCAACAACTTAGAGCTGATCAAGACCTGCTAGCCGACAGATGGACTGAAGTCCTTGCGGCCAAAGAGCATGAGCTCGAACGCCCCTCCAAAAGCCACCCCAAACGTAAGCTGCTCCCCCGATTAGAGGAGGAGGCATATAAACCTGCATCACCAGCGCACAATACGGCTGACCGACCACCCCGTGGCCGCGACAGAGAGGCCTCTAGGCCCTCCACTAGAGCCGTACCCCGACATCGCTCGAAAAGCACAAGGCCACAGGGGAACGCTCTGGACTTGCGAGATATATTGGAGGATAAGGCAAGACAATCAAGATCGATCTACGGATCGTGTGGGCGCCCCATGATACGTGATGACAACCGTCGCGCCGGACATAGCAAGTCCGGCCGGGACAAACACAGTAGACGAAGCCCTTTTGAGCTTCGTCGTGATATAGCCCAATACAGAGGCGCCACACACCCACTATGCTTCACAGATGAAGTAATGGATCATCAAATCCCCGAAGGGTTTAAACCCGTTAATATTGAATCTTATGATGGCACAACAGACCCCGCGGTTTGGATCAAAGACTATCTCCTTCATATCCACATGGCCCGCGGTGATGATCTTCACGCCATCAAATACCTCCCACTCAAGCTTAAAGGGCCAGCTCGGCATTGGCTTAATAGCTTGCCAGCAGAATCAATTGGGTGTTGGGAGGACCTGGAAGCCGCATTCCTTGATAACTTCCAGGGCACGTATGTGCGACCACCAGACGCTGACGACCTAAGCCATATAATTCAGCAGCCAGATGAATCGGCCAGACAATTCTGGACATGGTTCTTAACTAAGAAAAATTGAATCGTCGACTGTCCGGATGCGGAGGCCCTCGCAGCCTTCAAACATAACATCCGCGACGAGTGGCTTGCCCGGTACCTGGGACAGGAAAAGCCGAGATCCATGGCAGCCCTCACATCACTCATGACCCGCTTCTGCGCGGGAGAGGACAGCTGGCTAGCCCGCAGCAACAACCTCAGCAAAAATTCTGGCAGTCCGGATATCAAGGACCGCAATGGCAGGTCGCGTCGCAACAAGAACAAACGCCGCATTAATGGTGACAACAATGAGGATACGGCAGTCAATGCCGGATTCAGAGGCTCCAAACCCGGTCAGCGGAAAAAGCCATTCAAAAGAACTACTCCGGGTCCGTCCAATTTGGACCGAATACTCGATCGCTCGTGCCAGATACCGGCACCCCCGAAAGGCCAGCTAACCACACCAACAGGGACTATTGGGTATTCAAGCAGGCAGGCAAACTAATTGCCGAAAACAACGACAAGGGGCTGCATAGCGATGACGAGGAAGAGACCCGACTGCCGAACAATAGAGGACAGAAGGGTTTCCCCCCACAAGTGCGGACGGTGAACATGATATACGCAACCCACATACCCAAAAGGGAGCGGAAGCGTGCACTCAGGGATGTATACGCGATGGAGCAAGTCGCCCCGAAGTTCAACCCATGGTCCTCTTGCCCGATCACTTTTGATCGAAGGGACCACCCCACCAGCATCCGCCACGGCGGATTCGCCGCATTGGTTTTAGACCCAATCGTCGATGGATTTCACCTCACCAGAGTCCTGATGGACGGCGGCAGCAGCCTAAACCTGCTTTATCAGGATACAGTGCGCAAAATGGGCATAGACCCCTCAAGGATTAAACCCACAAAGACGACCTTTAAAGGCGTCATACCAGGTGTAGAGGCCAATTGTACAGGCTCAGTTACACTGGAAGTGGTCTTCGGATCCCCGGATAACTTCCGAAGCGAGGAGTTAATCTTCGACATAGTTCCGTTCCGCAGCGGCTATCATGCTCTGCTCGGACGTACTGCGTTTGCAAAGTTCAACGCGGTGCCGCACTACGCATACCTCAAGCTCAAGATGCCAGGCCCTCGATGAGTCATCACGGTCAACGGAAACACTGAACGCTCTCTCCGAACGGAGGAGCATACAGTGGCTCTCGCGGTAATTCTCGAGTCCGGCCGTTAAGCGGCCGGACACGGCTAAATGCGCCCGGCGTAACCTACAACAAGACCACCTGGCACGTTCCGAGCATGCGTAGCAATGTGGCCCCAACCCCAGCCCCTGCAAAATTGCAAGACTGGTCCTTCGCGTACATCATTACGCTCTGGAGATACCATGGGCATAGGGGGAGGGGCACGACCACGATAGGCCCAGAATGCGCCTTAACCACACCAGGGGCTCTCAAGTGTGTCGTTCTTTTTTTTCTCTTTTTCTTTTTTTACCAACAGGACTCCGTTCATCCAGGGCCCTGTCCGGCAGTAGACCTGCCGAACTCACGATGCAACAGCCAGGGAAGGAGAAAGGCTACGACGAATATCAAGGTGGTCTCCATTACGAGCATTAAATCTGTTTTATACACCATTCCGCAGCCTACCCCTGGAGGGGGACATGTTTAATAGTCCCATCCCTTGCTTATCGCACTATTTGTATCATTGTGCATTCACGGCAGTATTTCTTGAATAAACAATGCACCACCTTTTTGCTTGTAATTGCATTTCTTTCTTATACATATGTTCATTTATGACATGTTGCATCCGTACACTTTGGTACGGCTAAATATACCAGGGGCTTATGTTTCCTGCATCATGGTGTGGTAAGTCCAAACACTTTCACAAGTGCGGCACCCCGAACTTATAGCATTATATGCATCGCCTCCGAATCATGTCTTGGGTCAATAGTTGGGTTTGCCCGGCTCCCATGTTTTGGTACCTTACGTTCCGTTGTATCGGCTAAGGTAGCACTGGGAGAACCACTGCGATTGCGCCCCAGTTGAGCTAGGCGAGCGCCTCAGTGGAGAAAGCTAAAACTGACCGTCATGATGAGGCGAGAGCTGGTCGCTGTTTGAGAGGTTTTTTTCGAGTCCCTAAAGACTTATGCCGCTTAGAGCGAGGAACCGGCTTTGTCCGGCCCAGGCGTGGATAGCGCCCCAAATTCGGCCTTCCGAACACAAGGGGCTTCGCCGAAATTTAAAATTATAGAATTCTATGGCTAAGTGAGAGTGTTCAAGCATTATAAGTCTGGTTGCCTCGTTCGTTGTGTTGAGCGCCTCCCTAGATGGACCCAAAAATGGGAACAAGAGTGCTCAAATTTATCCCGAACACCCCAGCACTCATGGCATGGGGGCTGAAGCCGACGACTTGCCATCTCTCAAATTTGATAAACAGCCGCACAGAAGGTAATATTTTAAATTAATAAGCGTTGCTTAGCGCATATGAACAAAGTTTTCAGCGCACAGGATAACAAAATGCGAGTCTACTCAAATATTACATCTTTGGAGCACTCACCCGCAATAATGCGGGCACCCTTCAGGACACTCTTATAATACATCTCGGGCCTGCGATACTCCTTGCCCGGCGGTGGCGCGTCCGTCACAAGCTTCTCAGCATCCATCTTGCCCCATTGCACCTTTGCGCGGGCAAGGGCCCGATGGGCACCTTCAATACAGGCAGAGTGCTTGATGACTTCAACCCATGGACACGCATCCACCAGCCGCCGCACCAGGCCGAAGTAGCTCCCAGGCATGGCCTCCTTGGGCCACAGCCGAACTATGAGGCCCTTCATGGCCTGTTCGGCCACCTTGTGGAGCTCGACCAGCTGCTTTAGCTGGTCGCTAAGGGGCACCGGATGTCCGGCCTCAGCATACTGAGACTAGAAGACCTTCTCCGTCGAGCTCCCCTCCTTGGCCCTATAGAAAGCGGCAGCATTGGACACGCTGCGGGGCAGATCTGCGAACACTCCTGGAGAGCTCCGAATTCGGGTAAGTGATAGGTAATTCACACTCACATGCTTGCTTTGCATGAAAAATGCCTTACCCGCCGCTATTTTCTTCAACGCCTCGATTTCCTGGAGGGCCTTGTAGGCTTCGGCCTTAGCGGCTTTGGCACTCTCAAGAGCCGATGCAAGCTCGCACTCTCGAGTCTTCGAGTCGCGCCCTAAACTCTCATGTTTTTCCACGAGAGCCTGGAGCTCTTGCTGTACCTCCGCCACCCGCGCCTCCTGCTTCTCTCGCTCGATGCGCTCCGCGGCCGCATTACGTTCGGCCACGGACACTACCTCCTTCAGGGTTGCCACCTCGTTCGTGGCCCCTGCAATACCCATGTTATCCTTGTCATTCTTCTTGCAACCAAATCCTTTTCTGTAAGGTACAATTTTAATAAGGTGTTACTCACCTTCCTTGTCCTCGAGCTGCTTCTTGGCACGACCGAGCTCGTTCTCGGACCCTTCGAGGCTTTGCTTCAAAGTATTGACCTCCGCAGTCAGTGCGGCAGAGGTCAGCAGCACAGTCTCCAATCCCATATTGACATATTTTTTATGACTCCTACGTATATCATTTTAGATCCTCAGTCCGGCTTTTCTTTTCGAACACCGAACCGAGCATCAGGGGCTACTGTCTATGCGGTACTATTTTACATATATCAAACTTCTTACCTCAAAGCCTGTTAAAAGGCTGCTGCAGGCTTCGGTCAGCCCGCTCTTGGCGAGCTGAACCTTCTGAATCACCGCACTCATGATGGTGCGGTGTTCCTCTTTGATGGAAGCGCCGTTGAGCGCCTCCAGCAAGCTATCCGGCGCCTACGGTTGGACGGAGGCTGCCGGCGTCATGGTCTTGCCCTTCTTACGAAGGGGCCGCCCGCCGGACTCCGGAGGCACTACAGGTTCCGGTGCGGAGTCCGGTGCAAAGTCCGGGAGGTTGCCCTGCGGCACCTCCGGGGCCTCCTCCTCCTGGCGGGTCACTTCCCGGGATCCCACCTCGGCATCGTCCGCATCACGGGAGGTGGAGGCGGTCGGAAGGGAATCCATATCCGACACACCCAAGGACCCGCTCGACGAAGTGGGAAGATCATCCTTGGGCGGACTGCAGGGTTGTATGCGGCATTAGAACGACACCATGTGGCAAAAAGAAAAATCATGAAGTTATTCGGGAGTCCGGATACTTACGATCTCGCCAGGGGCTTGGCCCTTAAAGGCCAATCCTCGTCGTCGTCGCCGGTGTTGGCAGAGCAGTCCGGGGGAAGAGTCCTTCCCTTCATGGACCCTTCGGCCTCCCTCGTTGGGGAGGCCTTCCTTTTCTTCCCTCCCCCCGCTGGGGAAGAGGCCTCTTTCTTCTCCTCCTCGCCTTCGTGGGAAGAGTCCGCCTCGGAGTCACCGGACGATAAGTCCGATGACACCTGAAAACAGGAACTCTTTCGAGTGCCCGTGGCCTTCTTCTTGGCCTTCTTCTCCGGCACCACGTGGGGTGCCGGAACCAGCAGCCCTGTTAAGCGAGCGTCCGCTGGGTCTTCTAGCAAAGGGGTCGGACAGTTAGTCTACTCGGCCTTCTTCAGCCAGTCCTGTCAAAGGAGAGGGAGTTTAGATCCCGCATAGAGTCAAACTATGGAAAACAAGTGTCCCGTAAAGGGTAAAATCGCTTACCTCGCTAGCCGGACGCTGCGAGCTGAATCCGCGATCTTCGGTAGCAGATGCGGGAGCCTCGGCGCCCTTAAACAGCACCCTCCAGGCCTCTTCGTACGTAGTGTCGAAGAGCCTTCTCAAAGTCTGGTGCTGCGCCGAATCGAACTCCCACATATTGAAGTCCCTTTGTTGGCACGGGAGAATCCGGCGGATGAGCATGACCTGGACTATGTTGACAAGCTTGAGCTTCTTGTTCACTAGCTTTTGGATGCAGGCTTGGAGTCCGGTCAGCTCCTCCGAATCACCCCATGTCTGGCCACTCTCTTTCCAGGAGGTGAGCCGTATGGGGATGCCAGATCAGAATTTGGGGGCCGCTGCCCATTCAGGGTCACGCGGCTCGGTGATGTAGAACCACCCCGATTGCCACCCCTTAATGGTTTCCACGAAGGTGCCCACGAGCCAAGTAACGTTGGGCATCTTGCCCACCATGGCTCCTCCGCATTCCGCTTGGCTG
This sequence comes from Triticum aestivum, assembly GCF_018294505.1. NCBI lineage: Eukaryota > Viridiplantae > Streptophyta > Magnoliopsida > Poales > Poaceae > Triticum > Triticum aestivum. The sequence goes on along the minus strand of NC_057795.1, from coordinate 96,353,605 downwards.
CCCTTCACAACCTTCGGCTTGACACTGAAGGTCTTGAGCCACAAGCCGAAGTGGGGCTGGATGCAGAGGAAGGCCTCACACACGGCGATAAACGCCGAGATGTTGAGGATGAAATTCGGGGCCAGATCATGGAAATCCAGGCCGTAGTAGAACATGAGCCCCCGGACAAAGGGATGGAGTGGGAAGCCCAGTCCGTGGAGGAAATGGGAAAGGAATACTACCCTCTCATGGGGCCTGGGGTGGGGATGAGCTCCCCCTCGTCAGGGAGCCGGTGTGCGATGTCGCTGGACAGATATCCGGCACTGCACAACTTCTGGATGTGCCCCTCCGTAACGGAGGAGGCCATCCACTTGCCTCCCGCTCCGGACATAGTTGGAGAAGGTTGAGGTGAGATATGCGGACTTGGGCGCTGGAGCTCGAGTTCACGGAGATGGATAAGCAAAGGAGGAAGAAGGCGTAGGTAAAAGGGTGGATCTTTATCCCCTTATATGGGCGGACGAAACCATGCGTCCTCACCGGCCTGATAAAACTCGCTTATCTCCCAAGCGCCGCAATCAATGGCGCGGTTGGGTTACCCACGTCCGTATTGATGGGAATCCCGGAATAAGGGGAACATGATCTCTGCTTTGACAAGACGTGCCAAGGAAACCGCTTCGCTAAACGCGCTGAGGTGGTACAATAAAAACAATTCGAGTAAAGGCTTGGTGGTGGTGTGACATCACGCCACAAAATACGTCAGCAGATTGAACTTGTGTAAATATTATTCTCTCTACGGTGGTATGTGGAATTTATTTTGCAGAGCCGGACACTATCCTGGTGTTCACAATCTTCTATAAATTATTCGGAGAAGGAACCCGCCTTGCAATGCCGAAGACAATATGCGCGCCGGACTCGTCGTCATTGAAGCCTGGTTCAGGGGCTACTGAGGGAGTCCTGGACTAGGGGGTGTCCAGATAGCCGAACTATCATCATCGGCCGGACTCCAAGACTATGAAGATACAAGATTGAAGACTTCATACCGTGTCCGGATGGGACTTTCCTTGGCGTGGAAGGCAAGCTTGGCGATACGGATATGTAGATCTCCTACCATTGTAACCGACTCTGTGTAACCCTATCCCTCTCCGGTGTCTATATAAACCGGATGGTTTTAGTCCGTAGGACGAACAACAATCATACCATAGGCTAGCTTCTAGGGTTTAGCCTCCTTGATCTCGTGGTAGATCTACTCTTGTAATACCCACATTATCAATATCAATCAAGCAGGACGTAGGGTTTTACCTCCATCAAGAGGGCCCGAACCTGGGTAAAACATCGTGTCCCTTGTCTCCTGTTACCATCCGCCTAGACGCACGGTTCGGGACCCCCTACCCGAGATCCGCCGGTTTTGACACTGACAGGGGTGCCCCCCCGCCCTCGTATATAAAGGAGGATGGAGGAGGCGGCCGTCCTAGGGGCGCGCCAAGTGTGGGGAGTCCTACTAGGACTCCATAGTTCTAGTAGGATTCCCCCTTCCTTTTCCGGAGAGGGGAGAAGGGGAAAGGTTGCCAGGGAGAAGGAAAGAGGGGGGCCACGCCCGCACCCCTTGTCCAATTCGGACTGTGCTTGGGGGCGCGCCACCTCCTGGCCACTGCCTACTCTTCTCCACTAAGGCCCATGTAGGCCCATTAACCCCCCGGGGGGTTCTGGCAACCTCCCGGTACTCCGGAAAATGTCCAAACCTTTCCGAAACTATTTTGATGTCCAAACATAACCTTCCAATATATCAATCTTTACCTCTCGACCATTTTGAGACTTCTCGGCATGTCCGTGGTCTCATCCGGGAATTCGAACAAACTTCGGTCATCAAAAACACATAACTCATAATACAAATCGTCATCGAACGTTGAGCGTGCGGACCCTACGGGTTCGAGAACTATGTAGACATGATCGAGACACATCTCCGATCAATAACCAATAGCGGAACCTGGATGCTCATATTGGCTCCTACATATTCTATGAAGATCTTTATCAGTCAAACCGCACAACAACATACGTTGTTCCCTTTGTCATCGGTATGTTACTTGCCCGAGATTCGATCGTCCGTATCTTCATACCTAGTTCAATCTCATTACCGGCAAGTGTCTTTAATCGTTCCATAATGCATCATCCCGTAAATAACTCATTATTCATATTTCTTGCAAGGCTTATAGTGATGAGCATTACCGAGAGGGCCCAGAGATACCTTTCTGATACACGGAGTGACAAATCCTAATATCGATCTATGCCAACCCAACAAACACCTTCGGAGACACATGTAGAGCATCTTTATAATCACCCAATTACGTTGTGAAGTTTGATAGCACGCAAGGTGTTCCTCCAGTATTTGGGAGTTGCATAATCTCATAGTCGGAGGAACATGTATAAGTCATGAAGAAAGCAATAGCAATAAAACTTAACGATCATTATGCTAAGCTATGGGTCTTGTCCATCACATCATTCTTTAATGATGTGATCCCGTTCATCAAATGACAACACATTTCTATGGTTAGGAAACTTAACCATCTTTGATTAACGAGCTAGTCAAGTAGAGGCATACTAGGGACACTATGTTTTGTCTATGTATTCACACATGTACTAAGTGTCCGGTTAATACAATTCTAGCATGAATAATAAACATTTATCATGATATAAGGAAATATAAATAACAAATTTATTATTGCCTCTAGGGCATATTTCCTTCAATGACAACTTCCTTGAAGGATCTTACTCAATCCATAAGTAGGTATGGTGGACTCTCATGGCAAAACTGGGTTTGAGGGATGTTGGGAAGCACAAGTAGTATCTCTACTTGGTGCAAAGAATTTGGCTAGCATGAGAAGGAAAAGCAAGCTCGACATGTTGGAGGATCCATGAAAATATAACTTCTATTCGGATATAAGATAACATAACCTTGTCCAACATCAATATTTTACCATGTCATATTTTAAGGAGTGCTCACAATTACAAAATATGTCCAAGATAGCATATTTCTATGGGAAATCTCTCTTCCACTGGTACGCGTCGGTGCTATACAACTGGTTTTTATCCCTTTCCACGATGGCATTTGGAACCGTCGCCAAGTGAGTGTGGGCGATAGGGGCGTCCTTCCCACACGAGCCAGAAACCGTCGGGGATAGGCCCTCCTGGCACACAAGCTGGGGCAAAATGAGCTCATGTGCGATAGGGCGAAGCATCAAAACCCAATTGTTTCCATTCGTATGTACATCCAACACGGTGAATCCTAGAAAAACATTTCCGTTCGTATGTATATCACACACAGTCAATCCAAGGAGAACGTTTTCATTCTCATGTACATCCCACACAGTGAATCCAGGGAAAACGTTTCCGTTCGTATGTACTTCCCACACAGTCAATCCATGGAAACCGTTTCCATTCCTATGTACATCCCACACAGTCAATCCAGGGAAAACGTTTCCGTTCGTATGTACATCCCACACAGGTTTACGTATAGGCTCGTGTGTGACACGTGTAACTATCACACACGCCCTACCTTGGTTAACTGTTTGCTTTTATCAACAACATCACACACGATTTGATGAAGAAAACTGTGTGGCATTGGGCTATCAATCACACGCGCTTTTACTTCTAGAACCGTTTGCAAAGTTCCATGACCCATTTCACAGGTTTATTAATTTACAATTAATAATTCCAGTATTACGCAAATTCACATTTCATATCAAACAGTTGTTTGCCAATTTCATATCAAGCACATAGATATATTTTAACATCACAGTACAAAAGCTACCGGAAAATAGCACAGTACAACATATAGATAATTCAACTTTATAAGAACAAAACTTTGTGAGATCCATTAGTATAATAAAGCAATTCACTACCTTTAGGTACTATTGTAAACTCATTCAAATTTCATATTATCATTATATCTATTGTATTCCAACTTCACCATGGTTCATACCCCCCATTAATACCCATAGATTCATGAAAATAAGCGAACAACACATGGAAAACAGAATATGTCAAAAACAGGACACTCTTTAGTAACCTGGAAACCTCGTATACTTCTGTAACTCCAAAAATTCTAAAAAATTAGGAAAATCTAAACAAATTGTATAGAATTACTGTGCAGAAAGTTTCACAATCATTTGACTTTCCAGTAAAAAATGTAAATTCACGCACTACAACCAAAGTTTCTGTTTGTATACTGCACATAGTAAACAAGCAATCTAATCATTCTAAAACCAAAACTTGGCACATTATTTTTATAATACAAAGGATATATAAAAGGGAATAATTATTTTTGAGAAACTTCATGAAAAATTCTACATTGTTTCCATGAGCATGAACACAAGTGTTCAAGGTCGACCCTCACTTCTGTTGGGGAACGCGGTAATTTCAAAAAAAATCCGACGATCACGCAAGATCTATCTAGGTGATTGAGGGAGTCCTGGATTAAGGGGTCCCCGGACGGCCGGACTATTAACATGGGCCGGACTGTTGGGCTATGAAGATACAATGCATAAGACTTCTTCCCATGTCTGGATGGGACTCTCCTTGGCATGGAAGGCAAGCTTGGCGATTCGAATATGTAGATTCCTTTCTCTGTGACTGACCTTGTACAACCCTAGCCCCTCCGGTTTCTATATAAACCGGAGGGTTTAGTTCATAGGGGACAATCATAATCACATAGGCTAGACTTCTAGGGTTTAGCCATTACGATCTCGTGGTAGATCAGCTCTTGTAATACTCATATTCATCAAGATCAATGAAGCAGGACCGGAACCTGGGTAAACACTGTGTCCCCCGCCTCCTGTTACCATTAGCCTTAGACGCATAGTTCAGGACCCCCTACCCGAGATCCACCGGTTTTGACACTGACAGTGATGCATAGCAACGAGAGGGGAGAGTGTGTCCATGTACCCTCGTAGACCGAAAGCGGAAGCATTATGACAACGCGGTTGATGTAGTCATACATCTTCACGATCCGACCGATCTTAGCAACGAACGTACGGCACCTCTGTGATCAGCACACGTTCAGCTCGGAGACGTCCCTCGTACTCTTGATCCAATTGAGGCTGAGGGAGAGTTTCATCAGCACGATGGCGTGGTGACGGTGATGATGAAGTTACCGGCGCAGGGCTTCGCCTAAGCACTACGGCGATATGACCGAGGTGTGTAACTGTGGAGGGGGCACCGCACACGGCTAAACAATGTCAACTTGTGTGTCCTAGGGTGCCCCCTGCCACCGTATATAAAGGAGAAAGGGGGGAGGCCGGCCGGCCCTTGGGCGCGCCAAGGAGGGGAGGAGTCCTCCTCCTAGTAGGAGTAGGACTCCCCTTTTCCTAGTCCAACTAGGAGGGGGGAGGGGGAAGGAAGGAGAGGGAGAGGGAGAGGAAAAGAGGGGTTGCTCCCCCCCCTCCCCTAGTCCAATTCAGACTCCCCTTGGGGGGCACGCCACCTCCTGGGCTGCTTCCCTCTCTCTCCCCTAAGGCCCACTAAGGCCCAATACTTCCCCGGGGGGTTCCGGTAACCCCTCCGGCACTCTGGTTTTCTCCGAAATTAGCTGGAACACTTCCCGTGTCCGAATATAGCTGTCCAATATATCAATATTTATGTCTCGACCATTTAGAGACTCCTCTTCATGTCCATGATCACATCAGAGACTCCAAACTACTTTCGGTACATCAAAACACATAAACTCATAATACCAATCGTCATCGAACATTAAGCGTGCGGACCCTACGGGTTCGAGAACTATGTAGACATGACCGAGACACGTCTCCGGTCAATAACCAATAGCAGAACCTAGATGCTCATATTGGTTCCTACATATTCTACGAAGATCTTTATCGGTCAAACCGCATAACAACATACGTTGTTCCCTTTGTCATCGGTATGTTACTTGCCCGAGATTTGATCGTCGGTATCTCAATACCTAGTTCAATCTCATTACCGGCAAGTCTCTTTACTCGTTCCGTAATACTTCATCCCGCAACTAACTTATTAGTCATAATGCTTTCAAGGCTTATAGTGATGAGTATTACCGAGAGGGCCAAGAGATACCTCTCTGAAACACGGAGTGACAAATCCTAATCTCGATCTATGCCAACCCAATAAACACCTTCAGAGACACCTATAGAGCACCTTTATAATCACCCTTTTACGTTGTGACGTTTGGTAGCACACAAAGTATTCCTACAGTATTCGGGAGTTGCATAATCTCATAGTCTGAGGAACTTGTATAAGTCATGAAGAAAGCGGTAGCAATGAAACTTTAACGATCATAATGCTAAGCTAACGGATGGGTCATGTCCATCACATCATTCTCCTAATGATGTGATCTCGTTCATCAAATGACAACACATGTCTAAGGTTAGGAAACATAACCATCTTTGATTAACAAGCTAGTCAAGTAGAGGCATACTAGGGACTATAAGTTTTGTCTATGTATTCACACATGTACTAAGTTTCCAGTTAATACAATTCTAGCATGAATAATAAACATTTATCATGAATTAAGTAAATAAATAATAACTTTATTATTGCCTCTAGGGCATATTTCCTTCAGTTTCCCACTTGCACTAGAGTCAATAATCTAGTTCACATCACCATGTGATTTAACACCAATATTCACATCTGTATGTGATTAATACCCATAGTTCACAGTTTCATGTGACCAACACCCAAAGGGTTTATTAGAGTCAATAATCTAGTTCACATCGCTATGTGATTAACACCCAAAGAGTACTAAGGTGTGATCATGTTTTGCTCGTGAGAGAAGTTTAGTCAACGGGTCTGTCACATTCAGAGCCGTATGTATTTTGCAAATATTTTATGTCTACAATGCTCTGCACGGAGCTACTCTAGCTAATTGCTCCCACTTTCAATATGTATCCAGATTGAGACTTAGAGTCATCTGGATCGTTGTAAAAGCTTGCATCGATATAACTCTTTACGACGAGCTCTTTTATCACCTTCATACCGAGAAATATTTCCTTAGTCCTCACTAAAGATAATCTTGACCGTTGTCCAGTAATCTACTCCTAGATAAAAATGGTACTCCCTTGCCAAACTCAGGGCATGGTACACAATAAGTCTGGTACACAGCACAACATACTTTATACAACCTATGACTGTGGCATAGGGAATGACTTTCATTCTCTTTCTATTTTCTGCCGTGGTCGGGCTTTGGGACTTACTCAACTTTACACCTTGTTGTACAGGCAAGAATCCTTTCTTTGACTGATCCATTTTGAACTTCCTCAAAACTTTACCAAGGTATTTGCTTTGTGAAAGTCCAATTAAGCGTCTTGATCTATCTCTATAGATCTTGATGCCCAATATGTAAGCAGCATCACCGAGGTCTTTCATTGAAAAACTCTTATTCAAGTATCCCTTTATGCTATCCAGAAATTCTATATTATTTCCAATCAACAATATGTCATCCACATATAATATTAGAAACACTACAGAGCTCCCACTCACTTTCTTGTAAATACAGGCTTCAGCGCAAGTCCGTATAAAACTATATGCTTTGATCAACTCATCACGGCGTATATTCCAACTCCGAGATGCTTGCACTAGTACATAGATGGATCGCTGGAGCTTGCACACCTTGTTAGTACCTTTAGGATTGACAAAACCTTCTAGTTGCATCATATACAACTCTTCTTTAAGAAATATCCATTTAAGGTATGTAGTTTTGACATCCACTTGCCAGGTTTCATAAAATATGGCAACTGCTAACATGATTCGGACAGACTTAAGCATCGCTATGGGTGAGAAAGTCTCATTGTAGTCAACTCCTTGAACTTTGTTGAATTTTTTTTTCTGACAAGTCGAGCTTTGTAGATAGTAACACTACTACCAACATCCGTCTTCCTCTTGAAGATCCATTTACATAATATGGCTTGCCGATCATCGGGCAACTCCACCAAAGTCCACACTTTGTTCTCATACATGGATCCCATCTTAGATTTCATGGCCTCAAGCCATTTCGCGGAATCTGGGCTCATCATTGCTTCCTCATAGTTCGTAGGTTCATCATGATCTAGTAACATGACTTCCAGAACAGGATCACCATACCACTCTGGTGCCGATCTTACTTTGGAAGACCTACGAGGTTTGGTAGTAACTTGATCTGAAGCTTCATGATCATCATCATTAGCTTTCTCACTAATTGGTGTAGGAATCATAGGAACTAATTTTTGTGATGAACTACTTTCAAATAAGGGAGCAGGTACAGTTACCTCATCAAGTTCTACTTTCCTCCCACTCACTTCTTTTGAGAGAAACTCCTTCTCTAGAAAGGATCCATTCTTAGCAACAAAGATTTTGCCTTCGGATCTGTGATAGAAGGTGTACCTAATAGTTTCCTTTGGGTATCCTATGAAGACGCACTTCTCCGATTTGGGTTTGAGCTTATCTAGTTGAAGCTTTTTCACATAAGCATCGGATCCCCAAACTTTAAGAAACGACAACTTTGGTTTCTTGCCAAACCACAGCTCATAAGGCGTCGTCTCAACGGATTTAGATGGTGCCCTATTTAAAATGACTGCAGTCATCTCTAAAGCATAACCCCAAAACGATAGCGGTAAATCAGTAAGAGACATCATAGATCACACCATATCTAATAAAGTACGGTTACAATGTTCGGACACACCATTTTGCCGTGGTGTTCCAGGTGGCGTTAATTGTGAAACTATCCCATGTTGTTTCAACTGAAGACCAAACTCGTAACTCAAATATTCTCCTCCACGATCAGATCGTAGAAACTTTATTTTCTTGTTGCGATGATGTTCCACTTCAATCTGAAATTCTTTGAACTTTTCAAATGTTTCAGACTTACATTTCATCAAGTAGATATAACCATATCTGCTCAAATCATCTGTGAAGTTATGAAAATAACGATACCCACCACGAGCATCAATACTCATTGTACCGCATACATCGGTATGTATTATTTCCAATAAGTCAGTAGCTCGTTCCATTGCTCCGGAGAACGAAGTTTTACTCATCTTGCCCATAAGGCACTGTTCGCAAGCACCAAGTGATTCATAATCAAGTGATTCCAAAAGTCCATCAGTATGGAGTTTCTTCATGCACTTTACACCGATATGACCCAAATGGCAGTGCCACAAATAAGTTGCACTATCATTATTAAACTTCAATCTTTTGGCTACAACACTATGAATATGTGTATCACTACTATCGAGATTCAACAAAAATAGACCACTCATTAGGGGTGCATGACGATAAAAGATATTACTCATATAAATAAAACAACCATTATTCTCTGATTTAAATGAATAACTGTCTCGCATTAAACAAGATCCAGATATAATGTTCATGCTCAATGGTGGCACCAAATAAAAATTATTCAGGTCTAAAACTAATCCCGATGGTAGATGTAGAGGTAGCGTGCCGACCGCGATCACATCGACTTTGGAACCATTTCCCACGCACATCGTCACCTCGTCCTTAGCCAATCTTCACTTAATTCGTAGCCCCTGTTTCGAGTTGCAAATATGAGCAACAGAACCAGTATCAAATACCCAGGCGCTACTGCAAGCATTAGTTAAGTACACATCAATAACATGTATATCAAATATGCCTTTCACTTTGCCATCCTTCTTATCCGCCAAATACTTGGGGTAGTTCCGCTTCTAGTGACCAGTCCCTTTGGAGTACAAGCACTCAGTTTCAGGCTTTGGTCCAGCTTTGGGCTTCTTCGCGGGAGTGACAACTTGCTTGCCATTCTACTTGAAGTTCCCTTTCTTTCCCTTTGCACTTTTCTTGAAACTAGTGGTCTTTTCAATCATCAACACTTGATGCTCTTTCTTGATTTCTACCTTCGTTGATTTCAGCATCACGAAGAGCCAGCGAATCATTTTCGTCATCCCTTGCATACTACAGTTCATCACGAAGTTCCAGTAACCTGGTGATGGTGAGAGAACTCTGTCAATCACTATCTTATCTGGAAGATTAACTCCCACTTGATTCAAGCGATTGTAGTACCCAAACAATCTGAGCACATGCTCACTGCTTGAACTATTCTCCTCCATCTTTTAGCTATAGAACTTGTTGGAGACTTCATATCTCTCAACTCGTGTATTTGCTTGAAATATTAACTTCGGCTCCTGGAAGCTCTCATATGGTCCATGACGTTCAAAACATCTTTGAAGTCCCAATTCTAAGTCGTAAAGCATGGTGCACTAAACTATCAAGTAGTCATCATATTAAGCTTAGCCAAACGTCCATAACGTCTGCATCTACTCCTGCAATAGGTCTGTCACCTAGCGGTGCATCAAGGACATAATTCTTCTGTGTATCAATGAGGATAAACCTCAAATCATGGACCCAGTCCGCATCATTGCTACTATCATCTTTCAACTTAGTTTTCTCTAGGAACACATATAAAAACATAGGGAAGCAATAACACGAGCTATTGATCTACAACATAATTTGCAAAATACTACCAGGACTAAGTTTATGATAAATTAAAGTTCAATTAATCATATTACTTAAGAACTCCCACTTAGATAGATATCCCTCTAATCATCTAAGTGATCACGTGATCCAAATCAACTAAACCATGTCCGATCATCATGTGAGATGGAGTAGTTTTCAATGGTGAACATCACTATGTTGATCATATCTACTATATGATTCACGTTCGACCTTTTGGTCTCAATGTTCCGAGGCCATATCTGCATATGCTAGGCTCATCAAGCTTAACCCGAGTATTCTGCGTGTGCAAAACTGGCTTGCACCCGTTGTCTGTGAACGTAGAGCTTATCACACCCGATCATCACGTGGTGTCTCAGCACGAAGAACTGTAGCAATGGTGCATACTCAGGGAGAACACTTGTACCTTGAAATTTAGTAAGGGATCATCTAATAATGCTACCGCCATACTAAGCAAAATAAGATGCATAAAGGATAAACATCACATGCAATCAAAATATGTGACATGATATGGCCATCATCATCTTGTGCTCATGATCTCATCACCGAAGCATCATCATGATCTCCAATGTCACCGGCGCGACACCTTGATCTCCATCGTAGCATCGTTGTCGTCTCACCACCTATTGTTACTACGACTATCTCTACCGCTTAGTGATAAAGTAAAACAATTACATGGCGATTGCATTGCATACAATAAAGCGACAACCATATGGCTCCTGCCAGTTGCTGATAACTTTGTTACAAAACATGATCATCTCATACAAAAATTTATATCACATCATGCTTGACCATATCACATCACAACAAGCCCTGCAAAAACAAGTTAGATGTCCTCTACTTTGTTGTTGCAAGTTTTACATGGCTGCTACGGGCTTCTAGCAAGAACCGTTCTTACCTACGCATCAAAATCACAATGATTTTTCGTCAAGCGTGTTGTTTTAACCTTCAACAAGGACCGGGCGTAGCCACACTCGATTCAACTAAAGTTGGAGAATCATACACTCACCAGCCACCTATGTGCAAAGCACGTCGTTAGAACCAGTCTTGCGTAAGCGTACGAGTAATGTCGGTCTGAGCTGCTTCATCCAACAATACTACCAAATCAAAGTATGACATGCTGATAAGTAGTATGACTATTATCGCCCACAACTCTTTGTGTTCTACTCGTGCATATAACATCAACGCATAGACCTGGCTCGGATGCCACTGTTGGGGAACGAGGTAATTTCAAAAAAAAATCCTACGATCGCGCAAGATCTATCTAGGTGATGCATAGCAATGAGAGGGGAGAGTGTGTCCATGTACCCTCGTAGACCGAAAGCGGAAGCGTTATGACAACGCGGTTGATGTAGTCGTAAGTCTTAATGATCTGACCGATCTTAGCAACGAACGTATGACACCTCAGCGATCAGCACACGTTCAGCTCGGGGACGTTGAGGGAGTCCCGGATTAGGGGGTATCCGGACAGCCGGACTATATACTTTGGCCGGACTGTTGGACCGTGAAGATACAAGACTCAAGACTTTGTCCCGTGTCCGGATGGGACTCTCCTTTGCATGGAAGACAAGCTTGGCGATCCGGATGTTAGATCTCCTTCTTTGTAACCGACTCTATGTAAACCCTAGCCCCCTCCGGTGTCTATATAAACCGGAGGGTTTAGTCCGTATGACAAGAACAATCATAATCATCATAGTCTAGCTTCTAGGGTTTAGCCTCTACGATCTCGTGGTAGATCAACTCTTGTAATACTCATATCATCAAGATCAATCAAGCAGGAAGTAGGGTTTTACCTCCATCGAGAGGGCCCGAACCTGGGTAAAACATTGTGTCCCTTGCCTCCTGTTACCATTAGACTTAGACGCACAGATCGGGACCCCCTACCCGAGATCCGCCGGTTTTGACACCAACATTGGTGCTTTCAGTGAGAGTTCCTCTGTGTCGTTGCTGCAAGGCTTGATGGCTCGTCTCGTTGTCAAGGACAACATCACCTCTGGGGGAGCACTGGCGGTAGGCCAAATTCTCCGACTAGGCGGCTTCGTCATGACCGCCCGATCGGCCGTCGCACCGACAATGACCTCTCGGGTCATCAAAAACAGCCTCCATATCGATTCAGAACTCGCCGAACAGATGGATCCAAAGGAGCTCACCTCCCTTAACGAGCTCTTGGATCGAATCACCGCTCTGGGAGTCGCTACAGACTACGATAGGATTGGGTTTAAACCCGACCAAAGGGATACCAAATTCCCACCGGTCACCCATGAGATAGCGGTAGTGGAAGAGCCGCACATGGATTATCCCTCTACCTTGAGGACGAACTATGTCCAGATTACTGAGCTCTCTGAGCCGGATACCCGCTAGCGGGAGGACGTGACCCAGACCCCGGACTTAGAATCGGTAACGGGCCAGAAAAATTGGGCAACATCCCCGAGTCCGAGCTGCCGAGCCCGGAAGCTCCTCTGCCCCTGGATGTCAAATCGGGTCAGAATTCGGACTTAACTACGCCCACCCACCCAGACTTATGCCGTATTTCCCATATCAGACAAGAGCCCCAAGAGACAGTACATCTTTACTGGGCTAGATTCCTCCTTGTGCTAAACAGGGTCAAGGACTGTCATGAGGAGGACGCAATTTCACTTTTCTGCAAAAACTACACGAACAAAGGGATCCTTAATGCTATAAGTCGCCGTGACATAGTACGCTTTGCTGACTTAGCAGCCATAGTACAGAAGTACTGTGCAATGGAAAGCGCCTGGAAAACCCAAACAGAATTTTGGGATAATCCGGCCCTCACTAAACCCTTTGTCCGAGCTAAAAGGGCAAACTCTCGTAAGTTACCCAATCCAATTCCCAAAAAAACCGAAGCCCACTCTAGGGCGTGGAACCGTATTGGAAGAATGGCTCAATGGGCCATGCAAAATTCACAGCACGCCGGATACCACGCCGACGCATAGCCTTAGAGCATGCTGGGTACTCCGGCAGGTAGCAAAAAGCAGCGAGGATCTTCTTGTAAACCATAAGGCAGAGCAACATCCCGCCGAAGAAAACAATGCGGTACTAATAGTCTTCGAGACTTACGCCTCAAATAATAGGCACAAGCGAGCTCATGGAAATTTTGCTGAAATCTGCCATGTGGCAAAAATAACTCCCTGGAGCGACACTGCTATCACCCTCAGTGTTAGTGATGAACCTCAATTCCGGACAGTCCGGGCACCAGCCGCTTTGGTCCTTAGCCCAATCATGGACGGCTTTCGGCTCACTAAAGTACTCATGGACGGCGGAAGCGGATTAAATCTGATCTATGAAGAGACGCTCAACAAGATGGAAATTGATAAAGGCCGCATTGAGCAAAGCAGCACGACCTTCAGGGGAATCATCCCTAGTCGGGAGGCACGGTGTGCGGGAAAAATCACACTCGATGTGGTATTCGGCACCCCGGAAAATTATAGGTCCGAAGAAATCACGTTCCAAGTGGCCCCGTTCAGCAGCGGATACCACGCCCTTTTAGGGCAGGACGCATTCACGAGCTTTCAAGCTATACCCCATTACGGGTACATGAAGCTTAAAATGCCCGGACCCAATGGAATCATCACTCTAGCCACTGATCTGGACGTCGCACTCCACGCCGAAAATAAAATTGCCGCACTAGCCCTGGAAGCATTATCTGAAGCCCTAGCGGCCGAAGAACTAACAACGCTGCACGCCACAGTGGACAGGGACGACGTGATACTCGACAAATGACCCAAGTCCACCTCATTCAAGCCCGCAGACGAGATAGTCAAATTCCAGGTCCATCCAACAGACCCCACAAAGACAGCTTCAATCGGGACATAGTTAAGCCCCACAATGGACGCCGCACTGCGAGAATTCCTACGCGAGAATTGGGACATTTTTGCCTGGCATCCTTCAGACATGTCGGGCATTCCACGCAGGCTGGCCGAACACAGCCTCAATATACTGAAAGGATACAAGCCAGTCAAACAGACTCTTAGGCGCTTCTCAGAGCCTAAACTGCAAGCCATGGGAGAAGAGCTAGCCAAGCTACTTGAGGCTAGATTCATCAGAGATATAAAACATCTGGACTGGCTTGCAAATCTGGTAATGGTACCAAAGAAGGATAAATCCTGGCGCCTATGTGTCGATTTCAAAGACCTCAACAAGGCCTGCCCCAAGGATCCCTTCCCCCTCCCTCGCATTGACCAAATCATCGACGCCACCGCAGGACACGACTCACTATGTTTCCTCGACACATACTCCGGATACCATCAAATAAAGATGGTAGAGTCCAACCAAGCCATAACGGCCTTCATAACGCCATATGTCCGCTTCTGTTTCAACACTATGCCTTTTGGGCTAAAAAATGCTGGCGCAACCTATCAACGTATGATTCAGACATGCCTGGAGAAGCAAATCGGCAAAATAGTGGAGGCATACGTGGACGACGTGGTCATAAAAACAAGACACGTCGAAACTTTAATAGATGACTTGAGACTCACGTTCGACAACCTCCGAACATATGACATCAAGCTCAACCCAGAAAAATGTGTTTTCGGCGTACCCTCCGCGAAGTTGCTCGGCTTCATCATTTCCAATAGAGGAATCGAAGCAAATCCGGCAAAAATCCGAGCTCTGTCGCAGTTGGCTATCCCAACAGACCTCAAGCATATCCAGAAACTTGCTGGATGCGTGGCTGCCTTAAGCCGCTTTATCTCCTGATTAGGAGAAAAGGCACTACCTCTTTACCACCTTCTTCGATGCACCGAACACTCCGTGTGGACAGATGCAGCCGCGGCCGGACTGGATGAAATAAAGACCCTATTGGCCAGCAATCCAGTCCTGACCGCGCCAAATATTGGCGAACCTATGCTATTGTACATAATTGTAACACATCAAGTTGTAAGCGCAGTACTCGTCGTCGAACAAGAAGCAGATGGATACAAGTTCCCGCTCCAAAAGCCGGTATATTACGTGTCCACTGTCCTCACCCGGTACCCACACTATAAAAAGATAGCATACGCGGTCTTCATGGCATCCTGGAAGCTACGACACTAATTTCAAGAGTGTTCAATTACAGTGGCCTCCGAAGTACCACTCAACGACATAATAAACAACCGCGACGCCACGGGACGAATTGCTAAATGGGCTATCGAGCTCCTTCCGTTCGACATAACATACAAACCACGACAAGCCATTAAGTCGCAAGTACTGGCTGACTTCGTCACCGAATGGACAGAAGTCGAACTCCCTAAAGAGTACGGCGCGTACTCCAATTGGATCATGCACTTCGACGGCTCTAAAATGCTGGCCGGATTGGGAGTGGGTGTAGTTCTGACATCCCCCACCGGAGACACGGTCCAATACGTACTCCAGATATTATACACAGACTCCAACAACGCAGCCGAGTACGAGGCCCTGTTGCATGGTCTTCGGATGGCAGTCTCTATGGGCATTCAACGCCTAGAAGTGCGTGGGGACTCAAACCTCACAATATCACAAATAAACAGAGATTTTGACGCCAAGGATCCGAAAATGGCGGCCTACCGTAACACTGTCCTCAAAATGCAGCTCGGTTCAAGGGGCTCGAATTCCACCATGTGGCCCGAGAAAACAATCAAGTGGCGGATATCCTCGCCCGCATCGGTGCTAAACGCAACCCCATCCCACCTAATATTCTTGGAAAGGCTGTTCAAGCCATCCGTGGTATGGGAAGGGGAGTCCAGCAACACCAGTCCGGCTCCGAATACAACCCCAGATGCCAAACCATCTGACATAATCGGGGGCTCTGCCACTGAAATAACACCTTCGGCCCACAAAATAATGGCTATAATAGCCTCGTGGACCGAGCCTTTCTTGGCCTACCTAAATAGCCAGGAGCTCCCTGAGGACCAAAATGAAGCACGTTGTATTGTGCAGCGTTCCAAGGCCTACAAAGTCCATGAGGGAGAACTCTATAAGAAAAACGCCACCGGAGTGCTCCAGAGATGCATCTCCGAAGAGGAAGGGCGGCAGCTCTTGGCCGAAATCCATGCCGAACTCGGCGGGCACCATGCTGCGGCCGAAATCCATGCCGAACTCGGCAGGCACCATGCTACAGGTTTTTATTGGCCGACAGCCCGGGCAGATGCACAAGACCTTGTCCAACATTGCGTCGGTTGCCAGCTCTTTGCCAATCAGAGCCATATGCCCCCTACCGCTCTCCAAACAATCCCCATAACTTGGACCTTCGCGGTCTGGGGGCTGGATATGGTTGGACCTCTTAAAGGGGGAAGCCATAAGAAAAAATACTTACTGGTCATGGTGGACAGGTTCACCAAATGGATAGAAGCCAAACCAGTTAAAACGGCCGAATCCGGACCAGTGATAGACTTCATATCAGGGGTCGTACACCGTTACAGCGTCCCCCATAGCATCATCACTGACAATGGCTCAAACTTCACAGTCGATGAAGTGAAGACTTGGTGCGGCAACATGGGCATTAAGCTCGATTACGCCTCCGTCTACCATCCCCAAACAAACGGCCAGGTCTAACATGCAAATGGTCTCATCATGAGCGGCATCAAACCTAGACTAGTGCGATCCTTGACAGAATCGGACACGCACTGGGTCGAGGAGCTCGACTCCGTACTCTAGGGGCTGCAGACCACGCCGAATCGCACCAACGGATACACACCATTTTTTATGGTGTACGGTGCAGAAGCAGTACTACCCTGCGACATAATCCATGACTCACCTCGCATGCGCATGTACGAAGAGAAGGAAGCCGAGTTAGATCGGCAGGACAACTTAGATGCCCTAGAGGAGGAGTGCGACATCGCAAAAGCCCGTTCTGTATTCTATCAGCAGCAGGCTCGAAGGTATCAAAGCAGAGAAGTGCGGGGCAAAACTTATAATGATGGCGAGCTCGTTCTGCGCCTACCGGAGAAGAAGAAGGACAAGATCAAACCTAAGTGGGAGGGTCCCTTCATTATTGATAAAGTTCTCACCGGAAGAATGTACCACCTACGTAGTGCATCCGATAACAGACTCGAGCCGAACCCATGGAACGCGGCCAGACTCCGAAGATTCTACGCCTAGTGTTGAACCCAGTGTTCGTCTCCTTACCCCCGCTCTTCTAATTATGTTCCTCCCTTTTTCCCTTTGTTGCCCTTTTTCCTTTCTTCACACAAAGTATTCAATATAGTGCGGATTCTTGGATCACTCCGGCCGCACTATGTGTGTTCACCATACCTGGGGGCTTCCTATACGGAAGCTAAATATAATTACTTTTATGGCTTCCTACCTATCACATATGCGTTCTTTTTCCATATGTGCCTTTTCTTCACCATTATATGCATCGATATGACTTAAGATGTGGCCATGCTGGGTTGCTTGGCTCTTGTGTTTATGCCCTACGTTCCCGTTAATTCGGCTAAGGCATAAGGGGAGCACCTCTGCGATTGCTACTGCCGGTTCAGCCGGATGTGTACCTCAGACTGGGTGAAGCCGAAAGCTAGCGTTCTTAAGAGAATATTCGGTAGGTGAACAAAAGATGTTTCTTTTGTTTATTACAACATGAATCCCCAGATGTTTTGTATCCTGCATTTTTGTTCGCAGTTCGGACATGTACATCGATGCATGCATACCCAAGGAAAGGAACCCCTAACGGAACTATTCTCCCTGGAAGATGTTTCTTACTACCCATGTAATATAACATAACTAGTCGGGTACTTGTCTGTTCAAGCACTTATGACCCCTACGCCTGGTTTCCACGCATACCCCGGTTTTGCATAACTGAGCGGGTATTCGGATACACCCCGGACTGTCGGATCCGGGGGCTGAAGCGAAAAGGTCCGCCATGACAAAAGATTTTTAATCCGGCTAGGGACTACATATGTCCATTGAATTACATAGTCACTTGGACTGGCTATATTCTTCCTCTATACCATCCAACAGGCTATCTAGCTTGCAATCCTGTTGGGAATACTTTGCGGCTAACGCTACCTGGTCATACACCAGACTCACGGGAATCTCTTGCCCATCTGGCCCTGCCGGTCCGACTTCGGCCATATGGTTCGGGTCAAGCTTGGTGTAGCGTGTCTTCACCATGGCCCAGGCTTCCCTTGCACCTTGTCGGCAGGCTGATACCTTCCACAACCGGAAGTGCCGTCGTACTCCTTGGAGCATATCCACGAGCTCTCCCATGCCTTTTGGCAAGGAAGTGGATGGCCACAAGGCCTGGGCAATACCCTGCATCACCTGCCGAACTCATTCATGCAGCTGTGAGAGATCTTGCAGTAAATCGCCTGCGGACCCGGGCATCTCCTCTTCAGGACGGCCTGTCAGCATACCTATAGATATAATCTCTTTTAAAATGCCTCCTTGCCAAACTGTACTGTAGTTTGTTTAGGCACTTACCATAAATGTCGTGACAAAGCCTCCTGTTCTCCTTCACGGAGTCCACCAGCTGAGCTCAAACATCTGCTAATTCGACGCCCAGTCGGACATTGGTATCTTGGAGATTGTTTTTCTCCTGCCTAACCTGCGTAAGCACACGCTCTCCAGCCTTTAGCTGTCTTTTGAGATGTGACTCGGTATCTCTTACGATATCCGGATTCTTCCCGGGATTGTCTGCAGAATTTTCTGTTAACCTTATAAAGCAAGCCAATTACTAACAGGTATATTCCCTTAAAATTTCTCTATTGAGACAAATGTTACCGGATGAGGCCTTCTGGGATTCCTCTAGTTTGGCAACTGCGGCCCTCAGCTGGGTCTTGCACTCCTCCAGCTCTTAAGACAAATGGGTATTCTTCTCTACAAGAAACTGTGCATAAAATGATCCTTAAATCAGTTGTTCCAACCGTTTCAAGTCTCAAGGGCTACTGCTATACATGCTTATCAAATTTTCTTACTCGTATATCTTTCGCATACTGGTCCATCGCTCGGGCGAGCCCGCCTTGGGCAGCTCGGATGTATGCGTCTCCCGAATTGAAAGCATTGAGTGCCTCTTCTAAAAAGATGCCATTGTGAAGTACGGCCCGTCGGCGTCGGTGATTCATGGCACTCTCTACTTCGGAATTTGTGGCGGAGAGCATATCCGCATCCTCTATCGAAGGACAATTCGGCATCGGCCCCGCATTGGCCTCCTCTCTCGAAGCCGGTTCTGGAATCCGGCTGGTAGAGGCGTGACCGGCAGGATCTCCGGATATAGTCCGGCGACTCCTCTTTCTGCCGGGATATGAAGGACGCTGTTACATTTCAAACACGATAATCACAGAGCAGGTTTTAACTATACCTCTGTAACGGCGTTCCAGCCCTAACCGCCTTCCTCTTAAGCCTGCCTGGCCCGGACGCCCTTTGCTGACGAGCCCCCAGGGGCTCGGTGCTGCGTTCCGATGGTCACCTCTATAAAAATACGATATTTTGTGCATAAGGCATGGTATAAGAAAGGAGTCCTCTTCAGAGTGTAAGGCTTCGGCTTTGCTTACACATGATGCAGGTAGCAGTCCGGATAGTCGGCGATAATAGCCACCGAGGCGCCATCGCAGCTGGCCTGATAAAATCTCTCATCGACAAGCTCCACAGATATATCCGGATCTTCTTCAAGGCCGGGATCGAGGGCCCTTTCAGGATCCTCTGGCTGCGGGGAGGGGCTGTTGAATCCTTCCACGGCCCTCCTCAGTTCCTGCTCAGAAATATCAAGGTAAATGATTGTGATGAAGGGCGCCAAAATGGATAGAGTGAGGTAAAGAGTGATAACTTACCGAGCTTGGGGTTGTACATGGAAAATCCATCCCGCAGTTTAATACGAAGGAATTCTTCTTCTTCTCCTTTATACAAATCGGACAGTATTCTTGCCAGAGCAGTGGCGGCATCTAGACCTTTACGACCACAGCGAGTGGCATCGTCTTCCCTGTTGAAGTGCCACATGGGCTTCCCCCGATATTGAAGTGGCTGCACCCCTTGCATTGTGCATATTGATATAACCTCGACTATTGTCAGTCCTGATTTGGCCAGTGTCTTTATCCTGCTCATCAGGAAGTGGACTTCTCTGGTATCTTCCACCTGGGTGCTCCGAGGGCTCCAACTTTGGCGTTTCTTCAGCGGAGCGTTATTAAACTCAGGGAGGCCCGTCCGGATTGGATCTGGAAGGGGAACGTCATCAACATAAAACCACTCCGAGGGCCAGTTTTTAGATGCCTTCTTGGGAGTACCAGACAGGTATCCGGTCTCGGCGACGCACCATATTTTGGCTCCGTCCACTTGACATATGGATTCCCCCTGATTGCGAGGGACGAGGTAGAATAACTTCTTCCATAACTCGAAGTGAGCCTCGCAGCCCAGAAATAATTCACAAAGGGCAACATATCCTGCGATGTGTAGCACGGAGGTAGGGGTGAAGTTGTGCAACTAGAGGCCATAGAACTCCAGGAGCCCGCGAAGGAATGGGTGGATTGGGAACCTGACGCCTCTTAGCAAATATGGGATGAGGCATACTCACTCCCCCTGAGATGGGTTAGGAGATCTCTCCGCTTGCTCCCCACCATTATAGGTGGCTAGTCCGGCCCGGACGGGGACCATGAACGCCGGTGGAAGGAATCCTTGGGTCTGCAACTCTACTAAAAGGCTATGGGGAATAGAACACTCCTCCCAATCACCTAGCTTAGAGCTAAAGGAGCGAGAAGAGGAGCTGCGGCGACCGGCCATGTTGGAATGGTTTTTTCCGGATGCGCTCTGTTGGATGCTTGCTCAAGGGAAGAAGGTGAGATTTGGATCTGAGGATCCCCGTCTCTTCAAATAGACGGTTTGCCTGCAGGGCCAGGGGCGGCAAATGTAAAAATGCTCCGGCTCCTCGTATTCGCTCGACACGTGGAGATGGCCATTATTGAGGCACAGAAGCCGAGGAGTACAACATTGATGGGAAGTCGGACACCATTTGTTACAACAGGTACTTTGGAGTATTTGGAGATGGAACCCGCCTTGCAATGTTGAAGACAATCTGCGTGCCGGACTCATCGTCATTGAAGCCTGGTTCAGGGGCTATCGAGGGAGTCCCGGATTAGGGGGTATCCGGACAGCCGGACTATATACTTTGGCCGGACTGTTGGACCATGAAAATACAAGACTCAAGACTTCGTCCCATGTCCGGATGGGACTCTCCTTTGTGTGGAAGACAAGCTTGGCGATCCAGATGTTATATCTCCTTCTTTGTAACCGACTCTATGTAAACCCTAGCCCCCTCTGATGTCTATATAAACCGGAGGGTTTAGTCCGTAGGACAAGAACAATCATAATCATCATAGGCTAGCTTCTAGGGTTTAGCCTCTACGATCTCATGGTAGATCAACTCTTGTAATACTCATATCATCAAGATCAATCAAGCAGGAAGTAGGGTTTTACCTCCATTGAGAGGGCCCGAACCTGGGTAAAACATTGTGTCCCTTGCCTCCTGTTACCATTAGCCTTAGACGCATAGATTGGGACCCCCTACCCGAGATCCGCCGGTGATGGTGATGATGAAGTTACCGATGCAGGGCTTCGCCTAAGCACTACGACGATATGACCGAGGTGTGTAACTGTGGAGGGGGGCACCGCACATGGCTAAACAATGTCAACTTGTGTGTCCTAGGGTGCCCCCTGCCCCCGTATATAAAGGAGCAAGGGGGAGGCTGTCCGGCCCTTGGGCGCGGTAAGGAGGGGAGGGGAGGAGTCATCCTCCTAGTATGAGTAGGATTCCCCTTTTCCTAGTCCAACTCGGAGGGGGAAGGGGGAAGGAAGGAGAGGGAGAGGGAGAGGGAAAGAGGGCCTGCGCCCCCTCCCCTAGTCCAATTCGGACTCCCCTTGGGGGCGCACCACCTCCTGGGTTGCTGCCCTCTCTCCCCCCTAAGGCCCACTAAGGCCCAATACTTTCCCGGGGGGTTCCGGTAACCCCTCCAGCACTCCGTTTTCTCTGAAATCACCCGGAACACTCCCGGTGTCCGAATATAGCCGTCCAATATATCAATATTTATGTCTCGACCATTTTGAGACTCCTCGTCATGTCTGTGATCACATCCGAGACTCCGAACTACTTTCGGTACATCAAAACACATAAACTCATAATACCAATTGTCATCGAACATTAAGCATGCGGACCCTACGGGTTCGAGAACTATGTAGACATGACCGAGACACGTCTCCGGTCAATAACCAATAGCGGAACCTGGATGCTCATATTGGTTCCTACATATTCTATGAAGATCTTTATCGGTCAAACCGCATAACAACATACATTGTTCCCTTTGTCATCGGTATGTTACTTGCCCGAGATTTGATCGTCAGTATCTCAATACCTAGTTCAATCTCGTTACCGGCAAGTCTCTTTAATCGTTTCGTAATACTTCATCCTGCAACTAACTTATTAGTCACAATGCTTGCAAGGCTTATAGTGATGAGTATTACCGAGAGGGCCCAAAGATACCTCTCTGAAACACTGAGTGACAAATCCTAATCTCGATCTATGCCAACCCAACAATCACCTTCAGAGACACCTGTAGAGCACCTTTATAATCACCCTTTTATGTTGTGACGTTTGGTAGCACACAAAGTGTTCCTTCGGTATTCGGGAGTTGCATAATCTCATAGTATGAGGAACTTGTATAAGTCATGAAGAAAGCAGTAGCAATGAAACTGTAACGATCATAATGCTAAGCTAACAAATGGGTCATATCCATCACATCATTCTCCCAATGATGTGATCCCGTTCATCAAATGGCAACACATGTGTATGGTTAGGAAACATAACCATCTTTGATTAACGAGCTAGTCAAGTAGAGGCATACTAGAGACTATAAGTTTTGTCTATGTATTCACACAAGTACTAAGTTTCCGATTAATACAATTCTAGCATGAATAATAAACATTTATCATGATTTAAGGAAATCAATAATAACTTTATTATTGCCTCTAGGGCATATTTCCTTCAACTTCTCCAATGTATAATTTTCCAATCACTTCTCTTTCTGAAAAACTTTTTAGGCATAAGAGGCAAGTAACTTTTTTATACTTTCATTTTTTAACTTTTTTGTATGTTTCACCCACAACTAAGCAAAAAAAAGGGAAAACAAAAAATACTTAGTGAAAAAGCAAATAAGCACACACGAGACTACCAACCCCATGCTATTGCTCCCCGGCAACGGCGCCAGAAAAGAGCTTGATAGTCCCCAAGTGCAAGGAATCATCGTAGCAATTTCCAAAGGTGGAAGTGATAAGTATGGAGTGCAAACCCACAAGGAGCTAAAGGTAAGATCAATATTCTCTCAAGTCCTACTTTCCACTGATACGACTCTACGTACACCGAACATTTGCTTCCAACTAGAAACAAGAAATAAAACTATGTTGTGGATATAAAGAGGATAGCTTTGCATGATATCGGAGAACTAAAATATAAAAGTAGGTGTTGTTAATATAAAGTTAGAATATATTACTATATATTATAAATAGCGAGTGTGGAATAATGATGGATTGGTGTGCGGAATTGTCCTAGGCAATTGTTAACAAGATCGGTAATCATTAATGCAATTTCATATGAGGGAGAGGCATAAGCTAACATACTTTCTCTTCTTGGATCATATGCACTTATGATTGGAACTCTAGCAAGCATCCGCAACAACTAAAAATCATTAAGGTAAAACCCAACCATAGCATTAAAGTATCAAGCCCTCTTTATCCCACATGCAACAACCCCCTTAATTACTCGGGTTTATGCTTATGTCACTCAAGCAATCCACTATAAGTGAATCATGAACGTATTGCAACACCCTACAGTGGGAATCCCTCGCATGTGCGCGGCACAGAATACACCATAGGACAGCACCAAAATAAAACATACAACTCAAACCAATCTAAATCATCAATCAACCCGAAGACAAAGAAAATCTACTCAAAACATCATAGGATGGAAACACATCATTTGATCGTAATATGTGGCATAAAGCACCATGTTCAAGTAGGTGATTACAGCGGGGTGCGGGAGAGTGGACCGCGTAAAAGAGACAAGGATGGTGATGATGATGGTGATGTTGATGGAGACGATCACCGTGGCGATGATTCCCCTCCCAATGGCACTCTGGTGCCACCAAGAGAGAGGAGGAGAGGTTCTCCCCCTTGTGCTTCCTCCTCCATGGCCTCCCCCTGGATGGGAAGAGGTTCTCCTTCTGGTCCTTGGCCTTCATGGCGATGATGGCCCCTCCGAGATCCTCCCCCATGGCCTCCGGTGATGATGGCCCCCTCCGGCAGGGTGCCGGAGAGGGCCTAGATTGATTCCTCGTGGTTTTGGAGGCTTGTGGCGGCGGAACTTCTGATCTAGGTCTCGTTCTACAGTTTCCTCAATTTATAGGAGTGTTTGGCATCGGGGACAAGTCAAGGGGGCCCACGGGGAGTCCACAAGATAGGAGGGCGCGCCCTGGGGGGCGCCCCCACCCTTGTGGTGGCCTCGGGACTCCCCTCCAGTAGCTTTTATTTCCAGTATTTTTTATATTTTCAAAAAATATTCTCCGTTGATTTTCAGTGTGTTCCAAGAACTTTTATTTGTGCACAAAACAACACCATGGTAGTTCTGAAAACAGCGTCAGTCCGGGTGAGTTCTAATCGAATCATACCAAAATCATGTAAAAATATTATAAACATGGCATGAATACTTAATAAATTATAGATACGTTGGAGACGTATCAGCCCTCGCCCAAGAGAAGAATGGGGCAATCCATGCCATGGCCGGACTGCCACCGAAGGAGGAGAAGGAGGACAGTGATGGTGAGGATAGCTCTGGCGATGAGCAGATCCAGCTCGATCCATACTTCGTCTTCGACTGGTACTTTCGCAAGAAGGACAGCAAGGGCGCCGAGAAGGGCAAGGGCAGTCGTGGATGATCTCCATCATAGCCAAACATGCCAAATTTTGGTAGGCCGATGGCATGTTTAGTTAGTACTGATGGAGTAGCCGGACGATGTGTGTGCATTGACATAATTGCATGAGTTAGTATGGATTTAAGATATGATAATTGAGGTGTCCGGATGCGGATTACACTATTTGAGGGGTGCCCGATCAGTGTCCATGGACGCGCCCGGGCGCATCCGCGGGGGTTTGAGGGGCCGAATTTGTCCATCGCGGCTGTAGATGATCTAACGCAGTATCCAATCGATCAGTGGACTAGTCCGATAGTTCAAAATCCTGCAAACCAGACGCAAAGTGAGAGGAGCTTTGCAGGAGTCCGAAGCGCCGCCACATAGGACTCTGACATCCCCGGCCCACTCAAATCCCCTATCGGTCCACTTTTCTTCCACCCCTCCCCTGCTTCCTTCTTAGTTTGGATTTGCACAGTCTTCCTCCAATATTGTCGTTTCCACTGGATCCTCGGACTTCCTCAACCCCCACCCACGTGTTTACCCACCTTGGACTACTTTGTTATCCCCCTGCCAATGTCGTCCATGGTGGACAACACATTCGGCAAGTGTTCAGTCAAATGCCATAGAGTTTTTTTTGTTGAACCTCTTGTTGTTTTCTAGAGTAAGCACGGAGACGGGGTACTCGGTGATAGAGATGAGTCATTGAGCGATGTCTGGAAGGTTGTATCTGCTGACTTTATAGACATGAGGCAAGAGGGTCGATGTTTTGGCGAAACATCTGTGCTTCATTTCTTGGGGAAAAGCACTTCGCACCCTACGATGTGCATGTGATCTATGATCGCCATGTGAATTCCTAGCCCATCGGTCGCACACTAACTCCAACGGCATCATAAAGTTTTACGGTGTTGTTGCACAAGTGGAGACAATGTGGCCATCAGGCTCGTCAACTATAAAGATCGTAAGTTTTGCTTCTTGTTGCCTACATGTTGGTCAATTCATTGATTCACTTAACATTTCACTAAATAATCATCATGTTGTTGTTAGGGATCGTAGCAGAAATTTCAAGTTTTCTACGCATTACCAAGATCAATCTATGGAGTAATCTAGCAACGAGGGGAAGGAGAGTGCATCTACATACCCTTGTAGATCGCTAAGCGGAAGCGTTGCAAGAACACGGATGAAGGAGTCGTACTCGTCGCAATTCAGATCGCGGTTGATTCCGATCTAAGCACCGAACCACGGCACCTCCGTGTTCAACACACGTGCAGCACGGTGACGTCTCCCACGCCTTGATCCAGCAAGGGGAGAAGTATAGGTTGGGAAGACTCCATCCAACAGCAGCACGACGGCGTGGTGGTGAAGGAGGAGTGTGGCAATCCTGCAGGGCTTCGCCAAGCACCGCGGGAGAGGAGGACGACTTGGGAGAGGGGAAGGGCTGCGCCAGAACCTTTTGGTACGGCTTCCCTCCCACCCCCCACATATATATAGGGGCAAGGGAGAGGGGGCCCGGCCCCCTCAGATCCAATCTGAGGAGGGGGTGGTGGCCAGGGGGGTTGCCTTGCCCCCCAAGGCAAGGGGGCGCCCCCCCTTAGGGTTCCCCCCCAAACCCTAGGCGCATGGGCCCTAAGGGGGGAGGCGCCCAGCCCACTAAGGGGCTGGTCCCTCTCCACAAACAGCCCAAAGGGCCCTCCGGGGCAGGTGGACCCTCCCGGTGGACCCCCAGAACCCCTTCGGTCGTCCCGGTACAATACCAGGAACCCTCCGAATTATTCCGGTGACCGTATGATGACTTCCCATATATAAATCTTTACCTCCGGACCATTCCGGAACTCCTCGTGACATCCAAGATCTCATCCGGGACTCCGAACAACATTCAGTAACCACATACATCTATTCCCTATAACCCTAGCGTCATCGAACCTTAAGTGTGTAGACCCTACGGGTTCGGGAGACACGTAGACATGACCGAGACAACTCTCCGCCCAATAACCAACAGCAAGATCTGGATACCCATGTTTGCTCCCACATGTTCCACGATGATCTCATCGGATGAACCATGATGTCAAGGATTCCAATCAATCCCGTATTCAATTCCCTTTGTCTACCGGTATAGTACTTGCCCAAGATTCGATCGTTGGTATCTCCATACCTTGTTCAATCTCGTTACCGGCAAGTCTCTTTACTCGTTCCGAACACATCATCCCGTGATCAACTCCTTGGTCACATTGCGCATATGATGATGTCCTACCGAGTGGGCCCAGAGATACCTCTCCGTCACACGGAGTGACAAATCCCAGTCTCGATTCGTGCCAACCCAACAGACACTTTTGGAGATACCCGTAGTATACCTTTATAGCCACCCAGTTACGTTGTGACGTTTGGTACACCCAAAGCATTCTTACGGTATCCGGGAGTTGCACAATCTCATGGTCTAAGGAAATCATACTTGACATTTAGAAAAGCTTTAGCATACGAACTACACGATCTTTGTGCTAGGCTTAGGATTGGGTCTTGTCCATCACATCATTCTCCTAATGATGTGATCCCGTTATCAACGACATCTAATGTCCATGGTCAGGAAACCGTAACCATCTATTGATCAACGAGCTAGTCAACTAGAGGCTTACTAGGGACATGGTGTTGTCTATGTACCCACACATGTATCTGAGTTTCCTATCAATACAATTATAGCATGGATAATAAACGATTATCATGAACAAGGAAATATAATAATAATAACTAATTTATTATTGCCTCTAGAGCATATTTCCAACAGTCTCCCACTTGCACTAGAGTCAATAATCTAGTTCACATCGCCATGTGATTAACACTCACAGGTCACATCGCCATGTGACCAACATCCAAAGAGTTTACTAGTGTCAATAAACTAGTTCACATCATCATGTGATTAAGACTCAATGAGTTCTGGGGTTTGATCATGTTTTGCTTGTGAGCGAGGTTTTTAGTCAACGGGTCTGCAACATTCAGATCCGTATGCACTTCGCAAATCTCTAAGTCATTTTGTAAATGCTGCTTCCACGCTCCACTTGGAGCTATTCCAAATGGTTGCTCCACTATACATATCCGATTTTCTACTCAGAGTCATTCGGATAGGTGTTAAAGCTTGCATCGACGTAACCCTTTACGTCGAACTCTTTATCACCTCCATAATCGAGAAACATGTCCTTATTACTCCAAGGACAATTTTGACCGATGTCCAATGATCCATTCCTGGATCACTCTTGTACCCCCTTGCTAGACTCGTGGCAAGGCACATATCAGGTGCGGTACCAAGCATGACATACTATATAGAGCCTATGGCTAAGGCATAAGGGGCAACATTCGTCCTTTCTCTTTCTTCTGCCGTGGTTGAGCTTTAAGTCTTAACTTCATACCTTACAACTCAGGCAAGAACTCCTTCTTTGACTGATCCATCTTGAACACCTTCAAGATCATGTCAAGGTATGTGCTCATTTGAAAGTACCATTAAGCGTTTTTGATCTATCCTTATAGATCTTGATGCTCAATGTTCAAGCAGCTTAATCCAGGTTTTCTATTGAAAAACACTTTTCAAATAACCCTATATGCTTTCCAGAAACTCTACATCATTTCTGATCAACAATAGTCAACAACATATACTCATCAGAAATTCTATAGTGCTCCCACTCACTTCTTTGGAAATACAAGTTTCTCATAAACTTTGTACAAACCCAAAATCTTTGATCATTCCATCAAAGTGCATATTCTGACTCCGAGATGCTTGCTCTAGTCCATGGAAGGATCGCTGGAGCTAGCATACCTTTTAGCATCCTTAGGATTGACAAAACCTTTCTGATTGTATCACATACAACCTTTCCTTACGAAAACTGGTAAGGAAACTCGTTTTGACATCCATCTACCAGATTTCATAAATGCAGCTAATGCTAACATGATTCCGACGGACTTAAGCATTGCTACGGATGAGAAAATCTCATCGTAGTCAACTCCTTGAACTTGTGAAAAACTCTTCGCTACAAGTCGAGCTTCATAGACGGTGACATTACCGTCCACGTCCGTCTTCTTCTTAAAGATCCATTTATCACAATGGCTTGCCGATCATCGGGCAAGTCCACCAAAGTCCATGCTTTGTTCTGATACATGGATCCTATCTCGGATTTCATGGCTTCTAACCATTTGTCGGAATATGGGCCCACCATCGCTTCTCCATAGCTCGCAGGTTCATTGTTGTCCAACAACATGACCTCTAATACAGGATCACCGTACCACTCAGGAGTAGTACATATCCTTGTCGACCTACGAGGTTCGACAGCAACTTGATTCGAAGCTTCATGATCACTATCATTAGTTTCCTCTTCAATAGTCGTAGGTTCCACAGAAATACCTTTCTGTGTTGCACTACTTTCCGGTTGAAGTGAGGGTTCGACAACCTCATCAAGTTCTATCTTCCTCCCACTCAATTCTTTCAAGAGAAACTCCTTCTCGAGAAAGGACCCGTTCTTAGCGACAAACATTTTTTTCCCTTGGATCTGAGATAGAAGGTATACCCAACTGTTACCCTTGGGTATCCTATGAACATGTATTTTTCCGTTTTTGGTTTGAGCTTTTTCCGGCTGAAGCCTTAAGCATCGCAGCACCAAATATTAAGAAACGACAACTTTGGTTTCCTGCCAAACCAATGTTCATACGAGGTCGTCTCAACGGACTTAGATGGTGCCCTATCTAAAGTGAATGTGGTTGTCTCTAATGCCTAACCCATAAATGATAGTGGTAATTCAATAAGAGACATCATGGTATGCACCATATCCAATAGGGTGCAGTTATGATGTTCGGACACACCATCACACTATGGTGTTCCAGGCGGTATTGGTTGTGAAACAATTTCCACAATGTATTCATTGTATACCAAACTCGCGACTCAGATATTCATCTCTATGATCATATCATAGACATTTTATCCTCTTGTCACGACGATCTTCAACTTCAGTCCGAAATTACTTGAACCATTCAATAATTCAGACTTGTGTTTCATCAAGTAAATATACTCAGTATCTACTCAAATCATTTGTGAAGTAAGAACATAACGATATCCGCTGCGTGCCTCAGCACTCATTGGACTGCACACATCAAAATGTATTACTTCCAACAAGTTGCTTTCTTGTTCCATTTTGCTGAAAACGAGGCTTTCAGTCATCTTGCCCATGTGGTATGATTTGCATGTCTCAAGTGATTCAAAATCAAGTGAGTCCAAACGGTCCATCTGCATGGAGTTTCTTCATGCGTATATACCAATAGACATGGTTCACATGTCTCAATATTTTCAAAAACGAGTGAGACCAAAGATCCATCAACATGGAGCTTCTTCATGCGTTTTATACCATTATGACTTACATGGCAGTGCCACAAGTAGGTGGTATTATCATTACTATCTTATATCTTTTGGCATGAACATGTGTATCACTACGATCGAAATTCAATAAACCATTCATTTTAGGTGCAAGACCATTGAAGGTATTATTCAAATAAACAGAGTAACCATTATTCTCCTTAAATGAATAACTGTATTGTGATAGACATAATCCAATCATGTCTATGCTCAACACAAACACCAAGTAACAATTATTTAGGTTTAACACCGATCCCGATGGTAGAGGGAGCGTGCGATGTTTGATCACATCAACCTTGGAAATACTTTCAACACATATCGTCACCTCGCCTTTAGCTAGTCTCCGTTTATTCCGTAGCCTTTTATTTCGAGTTACTAACATTTAGCAACTGAACCAGTATCTATTACCATGGTTCTACTAGGAGTACTAGTAGAGTACACATTAATGTATATCCAATACACTTTTGTCGACCTTGCCTGCCTTCTTATCTACCAAGTATCTAGGGTAATTCTGCTCTAGTGACCGTTCCCCTTATTACAGAAGCACTTAGTCTCGGGTTTGGGTTCAACCTTGGGTTTCTTCACTAGAGCAGTAGCTCATTTGCCATTTCATGAGGTATCCCTTCTTGCCCTTGCCCTTCTCGAAACTAGTGGTTTCAGTAACCATCAACAATTGATGCTCCTTCTTGATTTCTACTTTCGCAGTGTCAAACATCGTGAATATTTCAAGGATTATCATATCTATCCCTGATATGTTATAGTTCATCACGAAGCTCTTAGTGGCTTGGTGGCAATGACTTTGGAGAAACATCACTATCTCATCTGGAAGATTAACTTCCACTCAATTCAAGTGATTGTTGTACTCAGACAATCTGAGCACAAGCTCAACGATTGAGCTTTTCTCCCTTAGTTTGCAGGATAAGAAATTTGTCGGAGGTCTTATACCTCTTGACGTGGGCACGAGCCTGAAATCCCAATTTCATCCCTCGAAACATCTCATATGTTCCGTGACGTTTTGAAATCGTCTTTGGTGCCTCAATTCTAAACCGTTTAACATTACTGAACTATCGCGTAGTTATCAAAATGTGCATGTCAGATGTTCGCAACATCCACAGACGACGTTCGAGGTTCAGCACACCAAGCGGTGCATTAAGGACATAATCTTTCTACGCAGCAATGAGGACAATCCTCAGTTTTCGGACCCAGTCTGCATAATTGCTACTATCAACTTTCAACTAAATTTTCTCTAGGAACATATCTAAACAGTAGAACTAAAGCACGAGCCTACGACATAATTTGTAAAGTCCTTTTGACTATGTTCAGGATAATTAAGTTCATCTTATGAACTCCCATTCAGATAGACATCCCTCTAGTCATCTAAGTGATTACATGATCCGAGTCAACTAGGCCATGTCCGATCATCACGTGAGACGGACTAGTCATCATCGGTGAACATCTTCATGTTGATCGTATCTTCTATACGACTCATGTTCGACCTTTCGGTCTTCCGTGTTCTGAGGCAATGTCTGTACATGCTAGGCTCGTCAAGTCAACCTAAGTGTATTGCGTGTGTAAATCTGGCTTACACTCGTTGTATTCGAACGTTAGAATCAATCACACCCGATCATCACGTGGTTCTTCAAAACAACGAACCTTCGCAACGGTGCATAGTTAGGGGGAACACTTTTTCTTGACATTATTGCGAGGGATCATCTTATTTAAGCTACTGTCGTTCTAAGCAAATAAGATGTAAAACATGATAAACATCCACATGCAATCAAATAGTGACATGATATGGCCAATATCATTTTGCTCCTTTTGATCTCCATCTTCGGGGTGCCATGATCATCATCGTCACCGGCATGACACCATGATCTGCATCATCATGATCTCCATCATCGTGTCTTCATGAAGTTGTCTCGTCATCTATTACTTCTACTACTATGGCTAACGGTTTAGCAATAAAGTAAAGTAATTACATGGCGTTTATGTTGACACGTAGGTCATAAATAAATTAAGACAACTCCTATGGCTCCTGTCGGTTGTCATACTCATCGACATGCAAGTCGTGATTCCTATTACAAGAACATGATCAATCTCATACATCACATATCATTCATCACATTCTTTTGGTCATATCACATCACATAGCAAACCCTGCGAAAACAAGTTAGACGTCCTCTAATTGTTGTTTGCATGTTTTACGTGGCTGCTATGGGTTTCTAGCAAGAACGTTTCTTACCTATGCAAAAACCACAATTGATATGTCAATTGCTATTTACCCTTCATAAGGACCCTTTTCATTGAATCCGATCCGACTAAAGTGGGAGAGACTGGCACCCGCTAGCCACCTTATGCAACAAGTGCATGTCAGTCGGTGGAACCTGTCTCACGTAAGTGTACGTGTAAGGTCGGTCCGGGCCGCTTCATCCCACGATGCCGCCGAATCAAGTTAAGACTAGTAACGGCAAGTAAATTGACAATATCGACGCCCACAACTGCTTTGTGTTCTACTCGTGCATAGAAACTACGCATAGACCTGGCTCATGATGCCACCGTTAGGGGTCGTAGCAGAAATTTAAATTTTCTACGTATCACCAAGATCAATCTATGGAGTAATCTAGCAATGAGGGGAAGGAGAGTGCATCTACATACCCTTGTAGATCGCTAAGCGGAAGTGTTGCAAGAACGCGGATGAAGGAGTCGTACTCGTAGCAATTCAGATCGCGGTTGATTCCGATCTAAGCGCCGAACCATGGCGCCTCCGCGTTCAACACACGTGCAGCCCGGTGACGTCTCCCATGCCTTGATCCAGCAAGGGGAGAAGGAGAGGTTGGGAAGACTCTGTCCAACAGCAGCACGACGGCGTGGTGGTGAAGGAGGAGCGTGGCAATCCTGCAGGGCTTCGCCAAGCACCGCGGGAGAGGAGGACGACTTGGGAGAGGGGAAGGGTTGCGCCAGAACTTTTTGGTACGGCTGCCCTCCCACCCCCCACATATATATAGGGGCAAGGGAGAGGGGGGGCGGGCCCCTCAGATCCAATCTGAGGTGGGGGCGCCGGCCAGGGGGTTGCCTTGCCCCCCAAGGCAAGGGGGCGCCCCCCTTAGGGTTCCCCCCAAAACCCTAGGCGCATGGGCCCTAAGGGGGGAGGCGCCCAGCCCACTAAGGGGCTGGTCCCTCTCCACAAACAGCCCAAAGGGCCCTCCGGGGCAGGTGGACCCTCCCGGTGGACCCCCGGAACCCCTTCGGTGGTCCCGGTAGAATACCGGGAACCCCCTGAATTATTCCGGTGACCGTATGATGACTTCCCATATAAAAATCTTTACTCCGGACCATTCCGGAACTCCTCGTGACATTCGGGATCTCATCCGGGACTCCGGACAACATTCGGTAACCACATACATCTATTCCCTATAACCCTAGCGTCATCGAACCTTAAGTGTGTAGACCCTACGGGTTCGGGAGACACGTAGACATGACCGAGACAACTCTCCGGCCAATAACCAACAACGGAATCTGGATAACCATGTTGGCTCCCACATGTTCCACGATGATCTCATTGGATGAACCACGATGTCAAGGATTCAATCAATCCCGTATCCAATTCCCTTTGTCTACCGGTATAGTACTTGCGCGAGATTCGATCGTCGGTATCTCCATACCTTGTTCAACCTCGTTTCCGGCAAGTCTCTTTACTCGTTTCGTAACACATCATCCCGTGATCAACTCCTTGGTCACATTGCGCATATGATGATGTCCTACCGAGTGGGCCCAGAGATACCTCTCCGTCACATGGAGTGACAAATCCCAGTCTCGATTCGTGCCAACCCAACAGACACTTTCGGAGATACCCGTAGTGTACCTTTATAGCCACCCAGTTACATTGTGACGTTTCGTACACCCAAAGCATTCCTACGGTATCCGGGAGTTGCACAATCTCATGGTCTAAGGAAATGATACTTGACATTTAGAAAAGCTTTAGCATACGAACTACACAATCTTTGTGCTAGGCTTAGGATTGGGTCTTGTCCATCACATCATTCTCCTAATGATGTGATCCCGTTATCAACGACATCCAATGTCCATGGTCAGGAAACCGTAACCATCTATTGATCAATGAGCTAGTCAATTAGAGGCTTACTAGGGACATGGTGTTGTCTATCTACCCACACATGTATCTGAGTTTCCTATCAATACAATTATAGCATAGATAATAAATGATTATCATGAACAAGGAAATATAATAATAATAACTAACTTATTATTGCCTCTAGAGCATATTTCCAACAGTTGTATAGCTCGAATGTGTTGTCCTGCATTACAGGACCGAGGGCAGACCATTTACGTTCATTCATTGTTGGATGAAGCTCAAGGGCAACAATCCGTGGAAGGATTTAATTTGTGTCGATTCTGACTCGAGCATCTTTGAATTTGGAATTGATGAATTCAAAAAACTTGTTGAACATTGGGTTATCTCGAATGTAGTATTTGCATTTTCAACTATTGTTGGACTAAAAATATTTGTAATCTATTTATGGATGAGTTTATGCTAATTTTATTATTATTTTGAGTGTTGCGGATAAAAGAAAATATACATTAACAAAAGTTTAGGGGAGAGGGTTAGATGGCCGGCT
The DNA here is from genome assembly GCF_018294505.1 of Triticum aestivum. Taxonomy (NCBI): domain Eukaryota; kingdom Viridiplantae; phylum Streptophyta; class Magnoliopsida; order Poales; family Poaceae; genus Triticum; species Triticum aestivum. Next base: position 96,318,266 of record NC_057795.1, on the reverse strand, counting down.
CCTGTATCCGTACCTGCGGACCGGTCCAAGGACCAATAGTATGTGTTTTAAGGGTTGAAGATGTCCTAAATAAAATCAAAAAAAAAAGATATAAATCATGCTTGTAGAGAATGTATGCAGGTATGTGCATGTCAAGTTTTTTTTGCGAGTCAAGTTTGACTAGAGGGTGACGCGCGCTTTGCCGCGCCGTCGTTCAGACATGAATTAAGCGTTGCTTTTTGTCCGACATGATATTATGGTTGGTGACTTTGTTCTGTGTTTCACGTGAGTGAAGCTGATTTCTAATTGCACGCATGATTTTCCCTTTTTGTTAGCTTCGCTCTTGCTTGCTCGATAGAGGCAATATCTATCCGCGAGGTGAACTAAATAGTTTTGTGGTATTCTCATGTGTAACACAGAAATCAATATATGAGTGTCACGTTCGCCTAAGAGTGAACCCAAACAAATCACGCATGAGCGATCCACTCTCTTATAGGTGGGTCCGCTAGCTCCCCAAAGCCCTGATGGACCAGGAGCCAATATTCCTAGAGAGTTTATAATCTTATTAAAAGATATCACAAGAGGAAGTAAAAAACAAAATTCTAGCAAAAGTATTTGAAAAAATATAATGTTCAGATCCATCATTCAACATTATGCAAAACTTCTGAACAAATAAAGAAATTGAACCAGCATTGCTCATCAACAAATAGGCAAGCCGGCTAGGAAAAGGTTTAAGACCTAGACCATGTAAACTAATAAAACTTGCCAACACAATCCAAATTTATAGAGACCAAACTCTCTAGCCGGAACCAGCAAATAACATTTTAAAACATTGGGTTAAACCCATTTGCTCCGATCGAATCAAACCATCAATTTGAAGTAGACATCAACACTTGAACAAGAAGCAAAGAGCTCTTAAGTCAATTAGTCCCTTGCAATATGAAGTTGTTGACACAGATTAGAGCAACTCCAACATGCCAAGCCAAATTGTCCGCGCGTGTCAGATTGCCTCCAAACGGATGAAAACACCGGCCCTATGTGATGAACCAAACTCAAAAGTTGTTCGCTCGTTATCCGCCTGGACGCATTTGCAACCCAAATTTGCGCCCGATTTGCATCCACACTTACACGAAATGGACGCTCCACGCGTCTGCTCGGTATCCGCCTCGGGCCCGCATGTTGGCCGCACAACTACCGAACGCGACCGTAGTCAACGCGTCCACGTAACCCAGGCTCGCATGGCAGCATCTGTAAGCCTCCGACGTGCTCATCCTTTTTAATGCAGCTGTGCACGGGGGGGGGGGGGGGGGGTAGGGGGCGCTCATCCACTTCTCCTCCCTATCTGGCAGTCAACAGCATAAATGTTGGCCATGGGTATCTTTGGCAAGAGCTGGACGCCGGCGCCAGTGAAGGAGTCCTGGATTAGGGGGTATCCGGACAGCCGAACTATATACTTTGGCCGGACTGTTATACCGTGAAGATACAAGACTCAAGACTTCGTCCCGTGTCTGGATGGGACTCTCCTTTGCGTGGAAGACAAGCTTGGTGATCCGGATATTATATTTCCTTCTTTGTAACCGACTCCGTGTAAACCCTAGCCCCCTCCGGTGTCTATATAAACTGGAGGGTTTAGTCCTTAGAGACATAATCATAATCATCATAGGCTGGCTTCTAGGGTTTAGCCTCTACGATCTCGTGGTAGATCAACTCTTGTAACACTCATATCATCAATATCAATCAAGCAGGAAGTAGGGTTTTACCTCCATCTCAAGAGGGCCCGAACCTGGGTAAAACATCGTGTCCCTTGCCTCATGTTACCATTAGCCTTAGATGCACAGATCGGGACCCCCTACCCGAGATCCGCCTGTTTTGACACCGACATTGGTGCTTTCATTGAGAGTTCCTCTGTGTCGTCGCTGCAAGGCTTGATGGCTCCTTCAATCGTCAACAACAACATGGCCCAGGGTGAGACTTTTCTCCCCGGACAGATCTTCGTGTTCGGCGCTTCGTACTGCGGGCCAATTCGCTTGGCCATCTGGAGCACATCAACAGCTACGCCCCTGGCCATCAGGTCAGGTTCGGAAACTTGAACTACACAATCGATATCCGCGGAGACTTGATCTTCAATGGATTCGGCCCTGCGCCAGGAGCGCCGGACAGTCACGATGAGCACGGCTTAGACCTTCTGTCGGACAATGCTCGGGATATCGCCCCTGCAGGAGCCCCGGACCTAAATCCGGAGCAGATTGCGTCGCCCGAGGACGGGTGGATGGACCCCGCCCCGGACACTACTAGGGAAAAGGCTAGCAGCAGCGCGGGTTTTAGGTGTATCAGTAGCGCGGGGTGGGGCTACTAATAAGGCGCTACAGCTAACGTATAGCAGTAGCGCGTTGTCACCGGCGCTACTGCTACACAAGTGTAGCAGCAGCACGGTTACTGGGAGCACGCTACTGCTAGTAGCTCTAGCGCCCTTTGCAGCAACACGCTACTGCTATAGAGGCGCTGCTGCTAACTTCTATACACTCGCTACTGCTAATTTAACAGGTTTTTTGTTTTTTGGGCATATTTGTTTTGTATTTGAGCAGCTTTATAGAAGAATCTTTAGCACATAGAAATCATGATACACATACAAATGCCTGCGAGACCATGAATATAATCATAGCATATACATACAAATAGTCTCATCATAATCATCATCCAACACAAAGTGATCTCTTGTCATCATCTCGAAAATAGCGATACAAGTCCTTGATTACTTGCAAATACATCGTCATCCATCTAAACAATGGTATACGCGAAAAGAACTATCACTTTGAGTACATGAGTTCGTATCCCTCTCTCGCATTAGCTTGAACCTAAACTAACTACTGCCTGTCGCTCGGAGACCGGAAATCGGCAACACCTGGGCCTGACACTCCGGCCACTCATTGTATATATACTCCTGGCGTAGCACTTCTTCGCCATCGATGATCTATGCACCTGCATCGTCACATGAGTAGATGATATGCAACATATATAGTTGAGCAACAGAAAGAGACAGACTTGACAAAAATAGAAACAACATATCATAAGCATAAATAACAAAGTTCATCATAACCAAAATGCCCTAACTAGAGTGATCTTCGCTAGTCGAGGAGGAGGACGGTTTAATTACATCACAAATAAAGTTTCACTGCGCATAACTCAAAGTTTTGTCATACAGAAAGTATGGACTAAATAGACACATTGTCATATATCGACAATCACTCCAACATGCAGTGCCATCCATCGAGGTTAGGGAGATAGTCCCCGAGCTTAGTGAAAGGCTTCATGTCGAGACGCTGAGAGGCTATGCATGTTCGGACGTCTTCCCACGACATTTGTCCTCCGTAGAACATCCCTGTTTTTCCGACGACCTCTTTCATGATGATTTGGGCAAGTTCGCGCTGGATGTTATAGAACTCAGCTCGAAGTCGATGATCCTCGATATCTCCTATGTCCTTTGCCCATTGCAGAATATGGGCATCGCCAGATCTAGGTGACATGTGAAGGTTCTGGTGATCCCGTCTGTACTCCAGCATGTGGTGTAGGACATAGAATCCATCATTAAGAGAATCGTTCGGTTGCTGGATGCAGCAGAAGTCGGTCTTATGGCTGAAGGCGGCCCTGCCGCCCCTTCTCTTCTTGTCCCTAACCTCTCCACCCCTTGCTTGGTAGTTAAACATAGCACTGTCGAGAACATCTTTGATGTGGGTGTAATCCTTTTTGTGAATGTTCTTCGACGAGTCCAAGTAAAGAGCATGGGAGAATCGGGGGTAGAGGATGATGAGGACGGCGCGCCCGCCACTGCGCAAAATAAGTACACCTAAAATTAATTAGCCTCCACCGTGCAAATGAATTATTGAAATCGAAGGAAGGATAGCAGCGCGGATGACTTACACGGGATGATAAGGCACGAGAATCGCCTCCTTGTCCTTATTGGCGAGCATGAAACTGACGATGTAATCCGTCGCGTATTCACGCTACTCTGCATAGACTCCCAAGAAGCTCTCATGCATGTAGTACGGGTCAGCGACACATATATGACGTATCTGCTCAACCCTAATGATGTAGTTCATGTGCAAGGCATAAAGGCGGACAAACATAAAATCCAGCTTCTTCACGTGAAACATGTCGAATATGTAATCGAATCGGAGGAAGAACTTATCTGCAGGGAAGCTGTCGACGTACGACATTTTCCGCGGAATGTTAACCACGTAGAGTGGGTATCCTGGATCTTTCGAGGCGATGAGGCATTTCTCTACCCGCAGCACATCGTCATGAAGTCTCCTTAGATCGCCGAATCTGGCCCGTAGCGCTGTTGCAGGTAGGATTGGTTGACCGGGGATATGCCATTTATCCGCATCGGGGATATCTATACGGTCCTGAAGCCGAGGCTGCTGAGGCGGCTGGATTATAGAATCAGCTTTTTTGCCTTTCCTCGCTCTCTTCCTAGACTTCTTTACTACCGGAAGGTCGTCAATAACACATTGAGACGGTAATTCAGGCACCGACTCATGACGCTCAAACCCTGAGGAGGCGCCAGTATAGACATATTGTTCAGCGCCATCGTCATCCTCATCCTCATCCATGGCGACGTCATCAGCGACCAATGGAGCCTCCTCCTTACCCCGTCTGCTATCACCCAACCCGACACCCGACGCTAATTGGGTAGGTGGGGTGTTGATGTTCATACCTTGATGAGGCTGCGTGCTCGTGGGTGTGCTCCCGGCCGCCTCTAGACGAAGCAGATTCTTTGGCCACAACAGGACCCACCCATTGCAACAATCACCAAGCCGCCGCAGTGTCTCCTCGTCATCCACCAGTAGTGTTGGAGGAGGCAAATTCTCGTGGCCCGGTTCGACACTAGCCATGGAAACCTTGAAGACGTTCGGGGGGATCGGCCGGCTGTGGAACAATGGTTCCTTCGGCTTCATTATCGTCGCCTTCCCCACGGCCACCTTCTGGTCGCCGATGGTGTACAATATGGTGCACAGGGTTTCGTCGGCCTGCAAAGAAAAGTCTGCAACATGAGACATCCGAAAGGAAATGAAAACGGGAGATTATACATTTAAATTGAAGGGGGCTGGTGTGACAGATACCGTGAGGGTGTCGAGCTCAGCTAAAGACGAAGCACCGCCGAGCACGTCCGGTGCGGGAGTAGGTGCGGTAGCCGGTGCGGGAGCAGGTGCTCCCAAGAAGTCAGCAAGGGGAAAGTCCTCTGCATTTTTTTCTGGATTTTTCCTTGTCCAAGTGATAACGCCCGTCACCAAGGAAGTAGACAAATCTGCAACCGCCTGTTTTGCGGCAGCTACCGCTGTTGCAACTGTCTGAGATGATTTCTTCTCAACCGCAATCTCAACCTTCTTGTCGATGTTTTCTTCAGTTAACCTCCGTCTTTCCTTTCTCTCCTCTGTGGTCTCACGGTAGTACTTCTTCCATGTGGCGCCGTCTCCGACACCGTGCACGCGTCCATACGACGGTCGAGTATCCACCGGTTGTCATTTCAATATGTTCAACACCCGGTCGAATGGAGTGTCCCACTTGGGCCTCGCCAATGCCTTAGACGGCGAGTCGCTTTCGGCCGCAATCCGGTGCTGCTCTCTCTGCAAAAGGCACAAGGATCGTTTACAAATATGACTAACGTGTGCAGTCGAATTGATCAGAAACTAAAATTACCAGCAGTCTCATGAACTCCGTAATGACCGGTGTTGTCTCGTAAACCTTCTTCACTGGGTCCCAACGGTGCCGGGCCCTCAGGACGTCACGCTCCTGCGGGACGGTGAAATCCGCCAAGGGGTCTGGGATGCCCAGGCTCGCGGCTTCCGCGTCCTCCTTGACCCATTTGGACCTCTTTCCGCCGTAACCACGGCTTCCGAGGTGGTGGCTCCCAATGTTCCTCTGTTGAAGCCCCTTCATGTACTTAGACTTGTTTTTGGCAGCTTCGGCCTCGCAAGTCTCCTTGAATATTTGAAACTGGTCTTCCATGATTGTCGGATTATCCTTTACAATCTCGGAGTAGGGTTCCTTCTTGTCGATGATCCTTGCTTTCACTCGAGTTTTCCAGGAGGCCAACGCATCGCTGAACTTGGTCATGGCATGTTTGTTTATCTTCTTCATTGCCGGGTCATCATCTAGATCTTCATAATCCTTCTCATTCCGGCCAGGGAACAAGAATATCTGGTGAAACTTCTTTAGGAGGGAGCTCCTCATATTTTCTATCTTCTGTAGTTTCTCATCGTTGATGGTGGCGGTTGTCCGTATGATGCAGCCTATTTGATTGTTGTAGCACGAGCGAGCTTCCTCGGGCGCCTTTGGCTCAAAAATGTCGTCGTCCACCTCCGTGACCACCAGCCTAGTAGTCCTGAGTTTGTTAGGAAGCCGTTGCCTCTTTGCTTTTGGTTCTACACCGGCTCCGCTCCCCGAGGCAGCACCGGTCTCAGCGCCGGTCTCGATGCCGGTCTGAATCTCAGCACTGGTCTCAGTCTCAGCACCGGTCTGCGTGTCGGTCTCAGTCCCCGATGCCACCGGTGGGCCCAGCAACAACATCGGTTGATCGTCGGTAAGGCCAAAATATTCGTCTACCGCCAGGTAGATGTCGTCGCAATCACTAGAACCCTGTCCTTCATCGTTGCTAGCCATGTTTCCTATGATTAAATCTAGTCAATTAATTCTAGACCTAATAAAATGAATAATGACATAAAAAAGGACTATTGTTTTGCAGGAATGTTGACTCCTTCCTGGTGCGGCAAATCTCGGGCACTCGATATGTCCTAGTTTGTAGCACAAGTCATGCCGAAATTCACGGAAAATTTCGGCATGACCTTTGCTAAAAAGTGGACAAATCGAGAACCTGAAATTTGCCGGAACAGAAATGAATCAACATTCTGGCAAAACATAGGCCACTCAGCATCACTCCCTGGAAACAACAAAGCCACTTGGGCACAATCGAACAACTTCAATGAAAATATATAACATGAGCAAACACTATATAACATGGCCACTTCAATGAAAATATATAATCAACAATAATGGAATATGCAAATGAACATCAATGACATATAGCTACTGTTCTGTTTGACCAAGTTTTTGAAAAGAAAAACAATTCTGTTTTTTGTTTATAGCTAAATGCCATAGCTACTGTTTTTTATTTATAGCTAAATACTTTTGTTTTTTGTCTAAAGCTAAAAGTCTAGGAACTACATTTTCTCTAACCCTTTTGACCTCACCAGAATTTCCACAGCAAGACCTTAGTACCTACACCCAATTTCTTCAAAAATATTCAGGTCCATAGTCCAAATAATTCAAATTTCATTTGAATGGAATTTGGAACAAATTCAGGTCCGTAGTCAAAATATTTTTTTATAGCTAAGTGTTTTTTGTTTATACCCTCTGTTAACTTAAATCTAAATGCTACTATTATTCATTGTGGGAAAACTTAAATCTAAATGCTACTATTATTCATCGTTAACTGGTAGCTGCTCGGTTGGCTGAAGATTAGGGGATTAATAAGCTAATCGGCAAGTTAATCGGCCACTTAATCAATTACTCGGGCGATTAATCAGTTAATCGGCTACTCGGTGACCCTACGAGTAGGGATTAATCGGCAAGTTAACTGGTTAATCGGATGAATTCTTGAACAGGGCTATTATTTATATACCCTCTATTAGTTTAAAGCTAAATTGAATTATTGTTTAGGAATTTTCATAAAAATTGCCCTAGCTAATTTCCTAAAAAAATTGCAAATCATTTTTCCTAAATGCTATAAAATGCCTATTGCCCTAAAAAAATCTAGGGTTCATATGAACACCTAGGGTTCATATGAACATCAACACAGTATCAACACATATATAATTGCCCTAGTAGAGAGAAATAGGAGGGTAGGGACAGGAGAGGCATAGCCTTACGGTCGGCGGCGAGGGCAGGCTCTGGCTCGGGCAGCGGCGGTGAGGTCGAGGGCGGCGGAGGCGAGCTCGAGGGAGGCGACAGTGAGGTCGACGACGACGGCCTCGGGCGGCGGTGGTGTGGTCGAAGGCGGCGGGCGGCGGCGGTGTGGTCGAAGGCGGACTCCGGCGGTGGTGGTGTGGTCGAAGGCGCGCGGCAGGGCAACGGCGGCGATGGAGCAGTTGGGGGACAGGGGGAGTAGAGAGGGGGGGAAAGGACTTAGCGAAATTTTGCGCCAGGGCCGCCGGGATTTGAGTCAAACTAGCAGCAGCGCGTTTTTACGAAACGCGCTATAGCTAAGATAGCTATAGCGTGTTCCAGAGAAACGTGTTGTAGCTAACCCTTTCTGTTTTCTTTCTCTTTTTCTTTTGTTTTCTTTACATTTTCTTTTTTTCATTTCTCCTTTTTATATTTCTTTCATTTTCATTTAATTTTCTACTTATTTTTCTATTTATTTTCTTTTCCATAGCAGTAGCGCTGTAAAGAAGAAATGCGCTGCTACAATGTTTTTAGCAGTAGCGTGCTTCTGCGAGAAGCGCTGCTACTATTCCTAGCCTACCGGCACCAGTGAGAGAATTTTAGTAGTAGCGCTTTCCTGTGGAGATGCGCTACTGCTAAAATAATGATTGTAGCGTGGTTTTGCAACAAGCGCTACTACTAAGTAGCGCTAGCGCCGAGTTTTGACCAACGCTACATCTATACCTTTGTGTATAGCATTTTCCCTAGCAGTGGGAGGCCGCACACTCATCGGCGGTAGAGCCGAACACAGGCTTCACCCCCAAGGAATCCTGTAACACCGGACCCCCGGACTCGTATCCGGCTGTAGGTTCCATTCCGCGCACTCCCGAGCCTGCAGATTCTGGTTGGGCTCCGGTAATGGAGTTCACCGCTGCGGATATCTTCCAGCACTCGCCCTTTGGCGACATGCTGAACTCGTTAAAGTCTCTCTCTTTGTCAGGAGACTCTTGGCCGAACTATGTACGGCTCGAGTGGGAAGAAGGCGGCGAAGGAATTCGTGGCCCACCCACCACCCACTTCATTGCCACGATCGATGATTTAACCGACGTGCTTGACTTCGACTCTGAAGACATCGACAGTATGGACGATTATGTAGGAGAAGAACCACGGCCCACGGGGCAGTAGACAACCACCTCCTCATATGATATATATATATATGGTGGACACTTAGAAAGAAACCAATAGCAATGAAGCAATGGAGGATAACCCCTTAAGGAAGAAAGCAAAGCATGGATGTCGGCGGCGCCGCTCCAAGCCCCGCCACAGCAATACCGGCACAGGAGACGAAAACAATCTGGACGATGCCGAAGATGAATACAACCCAGATCAGCCTGCCTTCGAGCAGGCTGGACAGGAAGACGGGCAGGTCAGCCTAGACGAACAGGCGACGGACGGATATCCGGAGGAGGACAACTACATGCCCCCCTTCGAAGACGAGATTAGCCTCGGCGACGACGAGTTCGGCATGCCTGAGGACCCCGTAGAGCAGGAGCGCTTCAAGCGCCGGCTTATGGCCACTGCGAGGAGCCTGAAAAAGAAGCAGCAGCAGCTCCAAGCTGATCAAGACCTGCTCACAGACAGATGGACCAAAGTCCTGGCAGCTGAGGAATATGGACTCGAGCGCCACACGGCTGACCGGCCACCTCGTGGCCGGGATAAAATGGCGAATCAGCCCGAATACCAGCCTGCACCCCTACGCCAATAAACTACGGCCCGGGGGAATAGGCAGGACCTGCAAGACATACTGGAAAACAAGGCAGGACAGCCAAGATCGACCTACGGATCACGGGGGCATGCCCCATCACATGATGATGATCGTCACGCCGGATACACTATCAATAAGTCCGGCCGAGCCGAATACAACCAACCAGAATCATTCGAACTGCGTAGCCACATAGCCCGACATAGAGGCGCCGCACACCCCCTCTACTTCACTGACGAAGTAATGGATCATGAATTCCCAGAAGGGTTCAAACCCGTAAACATCGAATCATACGATGGCACAACAAACCCCGCTCAAAGATTTCCTTCTCCACATTCACATGGCCCGCAGAGACGATCTACACGCCATCAAATATCTTCCCCTTAAACTCAAAGGACCGGCCCGACACTGGCTAAACAGCCTGCCGGCAAATTCCATTGGCAGTTGGGAAAACCTGGAGGACGCGTTCCTCAACAACTTCCAGGGCACATACGTACGACCACCAGATGTCGATGACTTGAGCCACATTACCCAACAGCCCGGAGAGTCAGCCAGGAAATTCTGGACTCGGTTCCTAACCAAAAAGAACCAAATAGTCGACTGTCCGGATGCCGAAACCCTGGCCGCCTTTAAGCATAATATCCGTGATGAGTGGCTCTCCCGACACCTCGGCCAGGAAAAACCAAAGTCCATGGTGGCCCTCACGACACTCATGACCAACTTTTGCACGGGTGAGGACAGCTGGTTGGCTCGTAGTAGCACCACACGAATAAATTCCGGCACCTCAGATGTCCGCGACAACAACGGCAAGCCAGGGCGCAACAGACATAAGCGACGGAACAACGGTGACAACACTGAAGACATGACAGTCAATGCCGGATTCAGTGGCTCGAAATCCGGTCAGCGGAAAAGGGCGTTCAAGAGAAACAATCAGGGACCATCCAGTCTGGACCGCATACTTGACCGCTCGTGCCAAATTTATGGCACCCCGGATAAACCAGCAAACCACACTAATAAAGACTGCTGGGTATTCAAACAGGCCGGTAAAATAAATGCCGAAAACAAGGACAAGGGGCTGCACAGCGACAATGACGAGGAGCCTCGGCGTTCGAACACGGGGGGACAGAAGAAATTTCCTCCCCATGTGAAAACAGTCAACATGATCTACGCCACCCACATTCCCAAACGGGAACGGAAGCGAGCACTACGGGACGTCTATGCGATGGAGCCAGTCGCCCCAAAATTCAACCCATGGTCAGCCTATCCGATCACCTTCGATTGTAGGGATCACCCTACCAGCATCCATCACGGCGGTTCGGCCGCATTGGTCCTAGACCCAATCATCGACGGATTCCACCTCACGCGAGTCCTTATGGATGGTGGCAGCAGCATGAACCTGCTTTATCAGGACACAGTGCGCAAAATGGGCATCGACCCTTCAAGGATCAAGCCCACGAAAACCACCTTCAAAGGTGTAATTCCAGGAGTAGAGGCCCGTTGCACGTGCTCCATAACACTGGAAGTGGTCTTTGGATCTCCGGATAACTTCCGAAGCGAAGAGTTAATCTTCGATATCGTCCCTTTCCGCAGTGGTTATCACGCACTGCTTGGACGAACCGCATTCGCTCGATTCAATGTGGTACCACACTATGCATACCTCAAGCTCAAGATGTCAGGACCTCGTGGGGTCATAATAGTCAACGGAAACATGGATTGCTCTCTCCGTACAGAAGAGCATACTACAGCCCTCGCGGCAGAAGTACAAGACAGACTTCTCCGGCAAACCACCAATCCGGTGACAACAACCCCGAACACCGCCAAGCGAGTCCGGAGTAACCCACAACAGGATCGCCAGGCACGCCAAGACCACGACTAGCAGTCCGGCCTCCGCTCCAGCCCCATCAAGGCAGCATTTGTGTCGCGCATACACAATTACGCACTAAAAATACCATGGGCATAGGCGGAGGTGCAATAGTGACTTAGTCAATAGTACGGTTCAGCCGCAGCATACTTTAATAACCCCCCCCCCTTTATCTTTCAGGACACTACTTTCGGGCAGCCTCTTCAGAAGAGCCGGGTTGTCGGACTTGCACAGGAGAGAAAACCAAGGAGGCAAACGGCTTTGCGCTCAAAGGGAATACCCAGGTGGAATCTGTTCACGATCGTTATACATGTTTTATATACCTACATGCGGCCCGCCCTTGGATAGGACATGTTAAATAGTCCTATTTACTTCTGCTTAACGCATTCATTGTAAACATACGCTTAGACGTATTATTCATCAATGGGAGATAATACATAGCGTCAGCTTATTATTCCTATTTGCACATTTTTCCTATAAATGTTTATTTAATATTGCATTTGTACACCTTGGTACGTTTAGTTTGCCAGGGGCTTATTATGGCGCCCCATAATATGGCAAGACAAGTCCGAACACTTTCAACAGTGCGGCACCCCGAACTTATAGCATGCATCAGCTCCGAATCATGTCTTGGGTCAATAGTTGGGTTTTCCCGGCTCCCTTGTTTTGGTACCTTATGTTCCGTTATATCGGCTAAGGTAGCGCAGGGAGAACTACTGCGATTGTGTCCCGGTTCTTCCGGATGAGCACCTCAGTAGAGAAAGCCGAAAACTGACCGGCATGATGCGGTGAGAGCTGGTCGCTATTCGAGAGATCCTACAATCCTTAAAGATTTTTCCGCTTTAGGCGAGGAATCGGCCTCGTCCGATTTAGGCGTATATAGCGCCCCAATTCGGCTTTCCGAATTCTAAGGGCTTCGCCAAAATTTAAAATTATAGACTTCTATGGCTAAGTGAAAGTTATAAAGCCGCATAGTCCGATTACCTTGTTCGCTGCGCCAAACACCACCTTCAGGGACCAAAAATTTGGATAAAGAGTGTCTGGGTTTTTTCCAGGAACACCCCGGTACTAGTTATGTGGGGGGCGGAAGCCGACGACTGACCTACTTTCAGAATTTTATAAACAGCCGCACAGAAGGTAATATTTTAAATCAAAAAACGCTATATGGTGCAAGTAACTTCGTCTTTATATTACAAAAATGACAGAAGTACATTCACTCAAAGATCGTGTCCTTAGTACATTCATCGGCCACGAGACGAGCGCCTTTCATAACGCCATCACAATATTTTTCGGGACAGCGATGCGCCTTGCGCTCCGACGGTCCATCCTTCACTAGCTTCTCCGCATCCAACTTGCCCCAATGCACCTTCGCACGGGCAAAGGCTCGGCGGGCACCCTCAATGCAAACAGATCGCTTGATCACTTCAAGCCATGAACATGCATTCAGCATCCGCTTTATCAGGCCGAAGTAGCTAGCGGGCAGGGGCTCACCAGACCACATCCGGACTATGAAATCTTTCATAGCCACTTCAGCCGCCCGGTGGAGTTCAACCAATTGCTTCAATTGGTCACTCAGAGGAATCGGGTGTTCGATTCCAGCATACTGGGACCAGAACAGCTTCTCTGTTGAGCTCCCCTCCTCGGCACGGTAGAACTCCACAGCATCTGATACGCTGTGTGGAAGATCTGCGAATGCCCCTGGAGAGCTCCGAATTCGGGTAAGTAAAAGAAACGCCTCATCCACATGCTTGCTTTGCATAAAGAATGTCTTACCCTCCGCAATCTTCTTGGCTGCTTGGATTTCCTGCTAGGCCTTTTCGGCTTCGGCCTTGGCGTCTTTCATACTCTCAAGGGCCTTCGCAAGCTCAGACTCCTTCGTCTTGAGGTCACGCTCCAAGGACTCGAACTTCTTGCCGAGCTCCTGGAGCTCTTGTTGTACCTCGCCCACCCTAGCATTCTGCATTTCGCGCTCAATGCACTCCATGGCCGCCTTGTCTTCAGCCTCGGATAGCGCTTTCTTCAGGGACGCCACTTCGGCCGTGGCCCCTATTACACAATGATGACGCTTTTTCATTAGCTTCACCAATTTCGTCTATTCTTTACGACATGTGAACGGGGTATCACTCACCTTTGTTCTCTTCGAGCTACCTCTTTGTGAGATTGAGCTCTCCCTGGGCCTGCTCCAGGTCCCATTTGAGTCCGGCGAACTCGGCCGTGCGGGCTGCAGCGGCAAGCAGCACTGCCTGCTTATTCACATACACACCTACTATTAGACTCCTGCGGATTATAATCGACCCTCCGTTTGGCTTTTCTTTCCGAACACCAAACAGAGTATCAAGGGCTACTACCTATCGGGTGATAATTTCACACATTTTTGATTACTTACCTCAAAGTCTATCAGGAGGCTGGTGCAGGCTTCGGTTAGTCCGCTCTTGGCGGACCGAACCTTCTGAATCACCGCACTCATAAGAGTATGGTGCTCTTCATCCATGGAAGCGCCACGAAGCGCTTCCAGCAGACTATCCGACGCCTCTGGCGTAACGGAAGTCGTCGGCACGGACGGCTCTCCCTCCTTATCGAGGGGCCGCTTGCCCAAATCCGGAACCATTGAAGGTTCTGGTACAGTATCCGGCTGAGAGCCCGGCTTGCTGCGGCTCTCATCGGCACAATCCGCGGGGATCTTGTACCCCGTGTGCCCGGCGTCTGGAATCTCGCCTTGGGGCGTCTTCAGAGTCGCCTCCCCCTCTTCCGGGAGCCTTTGGGACAACACCTCTGTGTCATCCGCATGCCGAGGGGAAGTGGCCGTTGGGAGCGAGTTCATCGCCAAATCGCTCAAAGACCCATCCGAAGAGGATACCTTGGGATGGACCCTAGCCGGACTGCATATACATGTTCGGCGTTATAACAGACTATGAAGCGAGGTCGCACTAAAGTACAACAGAGTGCGGATACTTATGATCTTACTAGGGGCTTCCCCCTGGGCAGCCACTCCTCCTCACTGTAGGCGGTCGTGGTGGAGTAATCTGGAAGGGACGCCTTTCCCTTCTTGGGCGTCCTAGCCTCCCCCTCCGAGGCGGCTTTCCTCTTCTTCTCCTCCCCAGTGCGGGGAGGCGGAGTTTCTTCGTGTTTCCCCCCGCCTCCGCGGGAGGAATCTGCCTCGTCGTCTTCGGACAACGAGGGTATGACGGCCTTGCGCCGGGGACCCTTCCTGGTCCCCTGGGTCGCCCTCTTAGGCCCTTCGGCCTCCTTAGGTGGGGCGGCCCTTTCCTCTTCCTCCTCCCCTTCGGGGGAGGAGTGTGCCTCGTCGTCTCCGGACGAGGCGCCCGGTACGACCTTATGCCGGAGACCCTTCCTGGTCCCCGGGGCCTTCTTTTCGGCCTTCTTCTCTGGCGCCTTGTAGGGCGCTGGGACTAGCATCTCCGTCAGGAGAGCGTCTGCTGGACCTTCTGGCAGTGGAGCCGAACAGTCGCCGTCACCATGTACTCCTAATTAAACACACACGATGACTTAAAATCCTCCCATGAGTATGCTGGGAAAAACTACATCTGGTGATGGTTAGGAAACTCACCAGACTGGGGAGCCGCGTGGCATGAAGTCCGTGGTCCTCGGATGTGGGAGGAGGTATTTTGGAGGCCTTGAACAGCACCTTCCATGCATCCTTGTGTGTCATGCTGTAGAGCTCTTGAAGTGTCCGGTGTTCGGCCGGAACAAACTCCCACAGAGTAAATGCCCGTCTTTGGCACGGAAGAATGCGGCCGACGAGCATGACCTGGACCACATTGACAAGCTTGATTTTCTTTTCCATCATACTCCTGATGCAGTTCTGAAGTCCTATCAGCTCCTCAGGTTCACCCCAGGCCAGGCCCTTCTTTTCCCAGGAGGTGAGCCGCATGGGAATTCCGGATCGGAATTCAGGGGCCGCCACCCAGTTGGCGTCGCGTGGCTCGGTGATGTAGAACCACCCCGATTGCCACCCCTTTATGGTCTCCGCTAAGGAGCCGTCGAGCCAGGTAACGTTGGGCATCCGGCCCACCATGACGCCTCCGCACTCCGCTTGCTGGCCGCTCACGATCTTCGGCTTCACGCAGAAGATTCATAGCCACAAGCCAAAGTGAGGTTTGATGCGGAGGAAGGCCTCGCACATGACGATAAACGCCAAGATGTTGAGGATGAAATTTGGGGCTTGATCATGGAAATCTAGCCCGTAGTAGAATATGAGCTCGCGGACGAAGGGATGAAGTGGAAATCCCAGTCCACAGACGAAGTGGGCGAGAAACACGACCCTCTCATGGGGTTCCGGAGTTGGAATGATCTGCCCTGCGTCTGGTAGCCGGTGCGCGATGTCTACGGCCAAGTATCCGGCCGCCCGGAGCTTCGCAATATGCTCCTCCTTCACGGTGGAGGCCACCCACTTGCCTCCTACTCCGGACATGTTTGGCTATGTGGAGAAGGCGTGAACTAGGGCGCTGGAGCTCGAGGGTGTGGAAATGGATAAGCAGAGGAGGAAGAAGGCGTGCGTAAAAATGAGGAATCCTTATCCCTTTATAGAGGCGACGAGAACGGTGCGCCTCCCCACTTTCCTATTGAGAATCGCTTATTTCCCAAGCGCCACGATTGATGGCGTGGTTGGGTTACCCATACATGTATTGATGTGAATCCCGTGATAAGGGGACATGATCTCTACTTTGACAAGACGTGCCGAGGAAACCGCCTGGCAATATGCGCTATGGCTGGTTGTGGGAAAACGGTTCGAATAATGACCCGACCGTAGTGTCATGTCACGTTGTCTGAAGTTGTCAGCAGATTACATTTGTGAAATATCATGCTCTCTACGGTGGTATGTGAAGATCATCCTGCAGATCCGGGCATGATTTAAGTGTTCGATAATTACTTTGGAGTATTCGGAGATGAAACCCGGCTTGCAATGCCGAAGACAAACTGCGCGCCGGACTCATCGTCATTGAAGCCTGGTTCAGGGGCTATTGAGGGAGTCCTGGATTAGGGGGTATCCGGACAGCCGGACTATATACTTTGGCCGGACTGTTATACCGTGAAGATACAAGACTCAAGACTTTGTCCCGTGTCCGTATGGGACTCTCCTTTGCGTGGAAGACAAGCTTGGTGATTCGGATATTATATTTCCTTCTTTGTAACCGACTCCGTGTAAACCCTAGCCCCCTCCGGTGTCTATATAAACCGGAGGGTTTAGTCATTAGAGACATAATCATAATCATCATAGGCTAGCTTCTAGGGTTTAGCCTCTACGATCTCGTGGTAGATCAACTCTTGTAACACTCATATCACCAATATCAATCAAGCCGAAAGTAGGGTTTTACCTCCATCACGAGGGCCCGAACCTGGGTAAAACATCGTGTCCCTTGCCTCCTGTACCATTAGCCTTAGACGCACAGATCGGGGCCCCCTACCCGAGATCCACCGGTTTTGACACCGACAGCCAGCTCCTCCCATGCGCCGCCTCCGTCTTCAACGTTGCCGCCCTCGTCAGCCCACATGATGGATCCGCGTGCAGCTAGTGGTCGCCGGCCACGGAAGGATATACACCCCGGTGCACCAAGCGTGCTGGCACTGGCATTACCGCCAGCCGCTGCCATGGCCGGATGTTAACCTCCCGCAAGGGATGCACCTTGACCTGCACCACATCCTGGTGTCGGTGATGCCGTGGTCGGCGCATGTACACACTAAGGAGGTGCGCAAGCGCTGCACCCTCCTGACGCCAGAGCAACGGCGCGACCCTGCCTACGCGCCAGACTCCCCCAATCGGGAGGCCTGGTTCGCCATGGAGCACGACGTGGCCCGCCGCGGCGGCGTGCAGCTCAACCCTGGGTTTGTGTCGCTGCCCCCGGAGGTGGTGCCGAAGGAGGTGGTGGATGCGGCCTATCAGGCCGCATTGGAGGCGGCACTCCAGCGCGCCCTGGCGGAGAGCCAGCGGAGGAGGACACGCAATGGGACGGGTTGGAGGAGGCCCTCGCGCTGTCGGTGGCGGGGGGCTACGCCTACTCCCCACCGCTGCCAGAGCCCAAGGTCGAGGGCGAGCACACTCTAGAGCTCATGCTCACGCACACGCCCACGCCCACGCCGCCCACGAAGCCGGAGTCGGAGATGTACACACGGACGGGCATCCTCCGCGAGTGGTTGATCGCGCCGCCCATCATGCTGGGGGCCATGCCGGAGCAAGAGGAGGCCTACCTTGAGCACTGGCGACAACTCCTCTTGTCGGAGGAGCGCGCCGATGGCGAGCGCCGGATGTAGGGCAAGCGTGAGGAGGAGGAGAACTGTGCTCGTTGGGCATGGGAGTTGGAGGAAGAACGCCGGGAGTAGGAGAACGAGGAGCGCGCGTGGCGCCCAGCAATGCCACGGGCGGAGCAGACACGGGAGGAGTTAGCGCGGGTGGCGTGGAAGACCGCATTCCCGTGGGCTGCGCCGCCGCCAACTTTTGTCGACCTCACCGGCGACGACGCAACGATGATGACGCCTAGGGCAGCGTGCTGGGTAGCGCGTTTATTTAGTTTTTTATGTTTAATTAATGTTCAGTTGGATTTTGGCTGGCGGTTGACCGGTCATTTAATGTTTAGTTTCTTTAATTCGGACGCATGTTTTTGAAATTGTTTTCTTAAGTGGACGTGGAAAAATTTGTCGGTCGGACGACGCGGCCGGCCCAAACAAAAAACGAACAATTCAGTTACGAAGGTCAGTTTTCTTTTCACTTCTAGTAATACGCTACCACGTAGTAATCATTATCTAGAAAAAGCAACGTGTTGCATGGGCCACTACACACGCTTGAGCGATACAGAGAAGGCAGACTGACACTTCCTCTCTCTCTCTTGCAGGGTCCATCATTGACCAAGTCCACGACCAACTAGAGGGTTCCATTTCATGGAGCTTAGTAACTGTATAGATACAAAAATACAAAAATATGTAACTTTGTGAAAAAAGACAAAGTCCAAGGTATGTACAAATGACCAGGATTTTTACTGCGCAAGAAATACAAAGTTCCATTTTCTCTTTTTGGTGTAGGCCACATACGGTCGTATTGTTTCTTGAAATTTTGCACGAATAAGTATCAAGGCAAGACGTACGTGCGTGATTTATTACATTTCTTCTGAAACTTTGAAATATGACTTTTGAATTGCTTTGAAATTCAGGCTGATGTGTACCTATTGTTCATGTCAACACCGAACACGCCTGGTGTAGCCTCGGGTCCGGGTTCAGCTCCTCTCCAGTCACGTTTATTATTGCACGCGTGCAGTAGCTGCTAAGATCCATTGTTCATTGTTCATTTTTAATCCAATGGCTCAATCACTGGGTGACGAGCCTTGCACCGGCTACTCATAAAAAAATGACGGGTAACCCACACTGTTCCTATTCTCTGCCTTAGAGCATCAGCCGGGCACCTCAAATCCGACTCTCAAACCCTCACGGCGGACAATGACCGGTCACGTCTCAAATATTTGATTCTATAGCCGGACACCTCAAATCCATATTATTACATGCAACGTGAAACCTAATCTAAACGGAGCTCGCCTGCTTCTGCCGTGGCCATGTCCAACAGCCGGCTGCACTCTCCGGAGCTTTTTCACAGTTTTTTCGGTGTACCTATGTTGATGTTCGCATCCACATGAGGATTCTTGTAAATGTCATGGTCTCTTTTATAAAAATATGGCACGCAATTTGCATGTTCTCAGAAGAAAAAACTTTGTTCTGCATATATTCTCCCAAAAAAATCATGCATGATGACTCGTTGATTCCTTCATAGGTAATCAGTCGTTAAATGCCTACAGTGTCAATAGCTAGCCGCCTAGCCGTTGTCATCGTCATCAGATTAGTAGTTCAAAACCATATTACAGGATACTGGGATAACCAGGCTCCACGGCACGTAGTACTCCGCCAACGACTAGCAACCACTCTCGTTGCCATCTAGTCTGACCAAAAAACGTTGGCGAGCCCGAGGTTCATCCGGCCGATCACTTGCGAGGCCTCCCTCGCTTCCCACTCTTCTTTCCACCTCGTCCCGAGCTTCCGGCTTCCGAAGGAGCAGCGCCAGGGCTCCCCTTCTTGGGGCGGCCTCTGCCTCTGCGCATTGGCTCCGGAGTCGCCGTCTTGGCTCCCCTGCCTCTGCCCCTTCTGGTAGACTGCCCGCGGCCATGACTGCCACACTCTGCCTCCTCTTCTGGTTCTGCATGTTCCAAGGCTTTCTTGCGCTTGTTGGGCCGTGAATTCTTGGTGTGAGATGCCGCCTTGGTGACCTGCTCCGCCTCTGATGTCTCTTCTTCTGCAGTGAAACGGTTCATAATTGGATGGACCAAAAAAATTTAGGAAGATGTAAGATAAACAGAGCCCACTATATATTCAGTGCAACAAAGGGTAATGTTGTCGAACATCGCACCACTGCAATGGACCTTGACTACTTTTTTCACGCTAACGGGGTCTCTGTTTTCTGGTCTGATAGTGAATAGCATGAGATCTGTGATCAGTTGGCCAAACCTTGGTAGAAAGGGGCTGACCAGCAACAAGGACAAGTGACAGGTTATTTGAGTGAGAGAATAAGTTCCAGAATTTCATGCATCGTAAGTGCTGGTGCTTGACATAGTGCCAACATAAGAAGGGAATTTTAAAACAAAAATGCAGCAAGCGATTGACCAATTGTTGAGCTGAAAGCATTTTTATCAACATTACATGAATCTGTGGTGGTCACTCCTGCCTAGATAATTCCATTCTGAACAGGCCAAACCCAATAATGACCAACAACCTACTCAATATTTTTCTAAGCTAAGCTTGGGCCAGCTTGAACTAGAGTTGAAAAGTGTGGCACAAGGGGAGTAATGGGCATGGTATCCTGTGCATCATGTAGATCATATTTAAATAATTTATGGGACGTCATTGAGGTATAACAGCAGAATTTGCAATTCATGCTTTCCTAGATTTCTACGACGACCCCCCCGGGTGCTGTTTTAAGTTCTCAACCTTTACAAGTGGAGCAGCCGAGACGCATAAGGCCACAATCATAACAGTTCCAAACTCTACTGACTAAACTATGCACAATAACTGTTGACAAGATAGCTAATTAATTTTATTGGACAAGAGAGTATACAAAAAAAATATGGGAGGAACTAAGTCAGCAAGACCACATAGTAGACCATATACTAGTAAAGTGTCCACCCATGCTACGAGTACACAAACCCAAGTATTAACATACTCTCTTCGTTCCTAAATATAAGTCTTTTAGAGATTCCAATGCGGACTACATACGGAGCAAAACGAGTGAATCTACACTCTAAAATATATCTATATACATCCGTACGTAGTCCGCATTGGAATCTCTAAAGACTTATATTTAGGAACGGAGGGAGTATTTTAGTGGATTTACCACTACCAGGCTGTTTTAAGTAGTATAATCGGCTAAGATACCATTTCGTAGACTGGATATTGTAGAGACTGCAACACATTTGCAAATCACTAAATTTCAACAAGAAATTAACATGCAGTGACGTCGTTAAATTGCTGCCTTATGTATATGTGATGGCATGGTTGTACACTGGAGGTGCAAGAATATATGCGCTATTGCACATTTGCTGATTTACAAACGCACTTGCTAATTTATAATTGGTGGTTCTCGGTACTACACTATACATCAATTTCAAGTTTTGATCTTTCTTATTAGTTGCTTCCTTTTGCACTTTATAAAACTTCTGAATTTTATGATGAATCTGCATGTTATGATTTCACTATCATCCTTCTAGCGTATAATGTTCATGATTGCTTTGTATTTAACTGTTTAATCTCATATTACAAGATTCGTGATACATGCATCATATATATGTTTTGATGACGTCTGAATATAAATATATAAATTGAGAACTTAGATTGGAAAACTGGCTACAAGGATGATTACTGTACAACCGACACAAGGAGAACTTAGATAGGAAACCTAGCAAGTACCTGTTTCATCGACTGCGGGATGTTTGCGGCGCGGAGGAAAATAGAGCTCTTTTGTGTTCTCTAAAAAACCAAGTAACAGTTACTTAGTTTCAATATACTGGGCAAGGATAATAGTTTCTTTTGCAACAGATCAAGTAAAACTAGAATGATTTGCCCATTAAATTTTAAAGTTTGCAGACAAATCAAAGTTTAATACTATGCCATCGTAAAAATAGATAGCAGAAATGCACACCTTGAAAAAGTGCATCAGCATCACCATCAAAAGTATCCAGCTGAGACAAAAGGAGTAATACATATATTAAACCGTGGTAATGAAAGGGGATATAACAACACATTGATATTACGGGGTATAGTTAACTTAACTAGTCTCTTCAGTTCTCTCTCTTAAGAAAAAACTAGTCTCTTCAATCGAGTCCTCTAATATTCCCGTACAAAGAAGGTAGTGAGTAAACTGGTTACATTCCTAATCTTGGCTGTTGAAACATGTTATTATCCATCTAAGCACTACAAGACGTGACAACTGATAACCAAAGTGAGGAGGGAGGCGGGTATATGAGTAAATGTCACTTTCCAAATTGACAAACAATTTCCCTAAAAACGCTAATTCGATCAATAATTCCAAGAGATTTTTGTTTCATGTAACCTCCTGTAAGTTAAATCCTTGTCATTAGCATGTGTCTGATTGATCACCTAGCTCTGTCACTAATATTAATATGCTTTGACTGAGTTGTTTAGGAGATGTTTCATGCATGTTAACAGACATAACTCACTAGTCACTACTCACTACATGACCCAAAGTCATGCTGCTGATTTATTCAACCCGTTTCTTTTGTTTAGCTTTAGTCACAAATAATTATAATAAATTGCATTAAATATTAATCTATCAGTAACTTGAAGCAAGTAAACAGCTCGTGCATGAAAGCCCATTTAATTACCTGCTCAAGCTTACCACCAACACTTGCCCTGTCAACAACAATCAGAGACATCCCAACTCCACAACCAACACTGCAGAAGTATTCTGAGCTTAGTATTGAATAATAGTATGAAGAGAGGATGCGACTATACTCACATGCTGATTTCATGCAATTACCTTGTAACATGCATTCCTTCAAGAATGTCAACCTTCTTAGGATTTGCAGATGATCTGTTACATCATATAATGCACAACACTAGCTGGTAAGAGAAGTTTAATGGCCGAAATCTTGAAGGTTGCAAGACTTGTATTTCACATAGTATTAGCATTTTAAATAGATTTACTTTTGTGTTAGGCCATAACCAAGCTCCCCATATTCAGAATGACCCCAACTTATGCAAGAATCATCTGCACCAACAGTGTGGTGCATGTTACCAGAAGCCATGCAGCGGATGTTCCAACCGCTGAAACAAACAAATCATCTATTAAAAAGATAAGTGTGGATAATACTATTTCAACAGGAAGCTGATTATGAGAATAGCTAAACAGCAGAGTGTAGCCATCGAGGTCACTGTTCATCACTATGGTATTTCGTAGTTTGCAAGGAACCTTAAATCCATGACTGGCTTTGGATACATCCACTCATCGCCTTTACTCTTCACCTTTCCCCACATATACAGCTGCCCGCGATCTAAAAACAAAACCAAATGACCAACGATTAATTAAAATATAGCAGTTATAAATATTCCAACAGTATGTTGGTACTGTTTCAACATTCCTGAGCCGTGCACTATGTTTGTGGCCTCATTCTTAATAGAAATGGGGCTTTGGGGGGGGGGGGGGGGGTAATATTGCAGCTGCGCAACACAATCAACAGAACACGAATCTGATTGACAAAGTGCAAGGTATAGCAACAATACTATTTCCATTCGCAAATTTTCTTTTTACTATTTTCTTCCAATCATATGCGATACGAGATCTAACATGCAGATGAAAAATAGGATGATTCAATAATCATGTCATATGCCTCTTCTGTAATGCAACTAAACCCAAACATCATAAATAGACGAAAGAAAATAAAGAATGCATTCTTCTTCCTTAGTTTAGATAATTGTTTGCCCAGAGTGATATATGTCCACCGCTAAAACAGGACAATTTGACTTGATGCTCATGACATCAAGTGACCAGATATTTTCATGAATAGTCTTGCTCTACAAATTGCTGAGTGCAATAAAAGAACCTGCTAAGGTATTTGATTGCACATCTGAAAACACATATCACTGCCTTTTCAGCCGCATCTGGACCCTCTGTTTATAGCACCTCACTTAATGATAAAAAAAGAGCTCCTGCATAGTCCATCCATTCTCGTTTACATGGTGTCCTTGTTTTTTGTGATTTAACCTTGACCATCAATTAGACCAATAATACGCCATAAAATTTTACTATTTAATTTTTTTCAGTAATGGTACAAATTTTCGTGGCCCATAATCTATGTTCCATTGGTCAAAATATTGGTAAAAATCAAATATTGAAACACATGGGCACCACGTAAATTGGGACGGAGTGAGTAGGAAATAATGTATGGCGGTATAACAGAAAAATGCAAGTGACAGTGAACAACTGAACACTCATAGGATTTTTTTCCTTCAATTGAAATAATTCAAGAGCAATATTATCAGAAAGTACCTTTTAGCTCAATTTTCCAAGTAGTAACGCGCACAAGAGAATACACTTAAAAAGGAAGCACCGTTTAACAACTTCTAGCCACATGCATCATGCAATGCAAACACAGAAAAACTGCCAACATATGATAAAATAATGTTTGGCAGGTGCAGGCTTGATAGGTTTGCGTATGCAACAGGCTAGGTTCCATTGCTAACTCAATCGTGTCATCTCACTTGGATGTTGGATGTTTGAATTGTATAATCAGCTCACCAAGACATGCAACACAAACATAACTAAATACCAGCTTAAGATACAAGGTAAACTAATCACAAGAGCTGTTTGATCCATATGTGATCCGGCCAAAGTGTATTCTCAAGAGTGCCTTTTCCTATTATAGTTTTCCGTATAGCCCAAGCAATAAACTCATGTAGTAATTTTATCCCAGAGTAGCATGATAAAATAGCATGTGCATCAGACATATATGCATCATACCACCAGCAGTGCAGGCAGAACTTGCAGAACCAGCTGAGATAATATCATTGGGACCCAGGATATTGTTCTTTTGAAATATTTCAACAAGGCGTGGTTGCCACTCATCCTTCTGTTCATTGTGGCCCAACCTACGCAATAAGAAAATGGACAGGTGAACAATATAGGATACATCATGAATACGATGAGAGACATGGCAAGAATAAGTTACCTTCCATATCCACCAAAACCCCAGCTGGTAAAACAAAAAAAAAGGAACTATGTGAGAGAACATAAATATGTGACCTGAAGGAATCATATTTATGTATACAGAAAGGGACTTGATACAACATGTATAGAGATACTAGTGGTCATAACTATCTGGATTGTAACAGTGTCAAACTAATGGTGGAGAAGGAACATACGTGTAAACAAAGCCACTTGAATCAGCTGCAACTGCACATCCAAGCATAGCAAAGGTGTTAAAGTGTTGATCCTGAAGATTCAAATTAACAAGAGAAAGAAAAAGAAAGAACCTGTATGATTTGTTCCACATGCAACTTTGACAACAGTGTTCCCAGATAATGCAGCTATTGCTCTCGGATGGGGCTGGGGATCATACACTACACTTACCGATGAAACTTTGGCATTATACTGTAATATCATAAATCAAGTCACAATTATTGATGATTGCAAAGTCAGCAGGTGCAATATGTTACAGAGTAGCAATCAACCTCATTGTTGCTTCCATGACCAAGTTGGCCGTACTGCGGAAGACCTGCTGTCCTAAATAGCACAGAAGAATAAAATACTGCTTCAAAAATTGACGCACAAGAACAATATCACTAACTAAAGCCAAAGCAGATACTAATCAAAAGATGTTATCATGAAAAGATGATCAAAGTCTTTTTCTTATTCTGAAAGATGAAAGGGGTTGTTAATCTTTAAGTTTCATAGTTTCAGCAAGGCCATACAGTATTGAAGAGCCCTCGACTGATGACAGCCAGACAGTAAAGTCAGCACCACAAACAGCATTAGTCACTTCAGTAACAAGGCAGGGGACTGGCGACACCACAGTTCCTGCAGCAAATTTAGAACAATACGGAGTCAGGTACAACTCAAAAACAAAAGCGGGGTAAGAACCAAACAGGAAAATGAGCTGCCCACATGGTCATATTTCCAAAAGAAAAAATGTCAGAACTACCCCATCGTCCTGAACTATGACAAGTTCTGTATGCTCAAGTATATGGTTTCGGCGTTTCAATGTCACCCAAAAAGGTAGAAATGTAAACCAATCATTATAACATGGGTACCAGAAAAAATTGAAATGTCTGCCACATATTAAAAAAGATTCTAAAATAGGTGATACAAGAACACACATGTAGATTATAGTACTAATGTCTCATCAAGCAACCCACTGTAAATGTCAAAAAACTTTTAGTATGCTCCAAGCAGATGTTTCCACAATTTCTCCAAGCACAAAGTGAGTTTTCCACACAAGAGTTGCATTTGGTGCACTTCTAGTTGTGTCATATATCATAAAGATAAAGAAAAGGCAAGGGTATCAACCACTCTTCAGTGAACCGGTCCCCAGTTGTCCATGTTTGTTGTCACCAAATGCGAAGGACTTCCCTTCGTCGGTTACGACCACTGTATGTTTTCTTCCAACACCTGCTGCAATTATGTTATATCTGCAGAATTGATAACTGCTAATTAGCATTTAGAAACATGTCGAGAAAACATATAACACCGTTGGATTATGTAGTCCAACTATATTTGATGGTATATGAATTCATGGATTCAACAATACCATACACACCTGTTTAAAAAATTAAAATGAAGGGCAATGCAGACAATTATCTTACTTTGATAGTTCAGAAACAACACTTGGCAGGTTACGCAAGAGAGTGTCCCCATGTCCCAGCTGCCCATTCTGCTAGAAATAAAAGTGTTAAGCAAGAAACCGAATAAAAATTAGGCATCGACTCATACTTATACCTCATTTCGACCCCATGAGAAGCAACGGCCGTCAGCACTCAGAGCAACACAATGGCAAGCCGCTGGCAAGCAAAATACAGAAATGCATTAGCAAAATCGCCATGACCATAAATCGATTCTACTAGTACTTGACGTCATTCCACAAATTGTATGACAGTCCACCAATCCAGGCATTTCCGCGCACAAACTGGGCGAGTACATTAGATGAAGAAATACAGTGGAGGAAATTAAGGAGTTCATCTCGGACGCGGAGGAGGGGAGGAAGGAACTCACCGCAGCCAGAGGCGACGAAGCGGATGTCCACGCCCACGAGAGGGCGCAGCCGCGTCGGGGACACCAGGTTGCCTCTGCCCTCATGCCCTCCCTTCACCTTCCGGCCCATGATGTCGAAGCGCACCGTGCCGCAGTACAGCAGCTCCCTGCCCCCAGCCTCTGCCGCCTTCTCCTCGCCTTCCGCGGCGGCCTCGGCGGCGCTGGCCGGCATTCTCGCGGCGATTCCGACCGGAAACCCTAGCTTCGGTGGGGCGGAAGCGGAGACTGTGGAAAGCAAGTGGAGAAAGGGTTTGAAACAGAGTGCGGTTTTGTAGAACGGAACTTTTCGCGGGGGCGTTCTCCTCTGTCTGCCGGCTGCCCTGCCTCAACGGTTGTCTTCTGAAATCTATACTTTTTGCAAAGGTTTATTTTCAAACTTTTCACACGAGCACGTTGTGTTGGACTAAAGAAAAGTTGAAAAGACTCGCTCACGCTGCTCCCACAGGGGCGGCGCGGGGAACCCTAGCCGCCGCCCTGGACTCCTCTACCTCCTGATCTCCTCGCCATCACCCCCGGCTCCCGCAAAGCTCGTCCGACGGACAGTGATGGCGGGTTCACCTCCTTCCTTTGCGGGAAGGCCTCTAGAGCATGGCACCATCCTTGGGCGCACTGGCGGAGCTTAGTGTAACTCAAGGGGGGGGGGGGCTTCCCTCCCCACAAGTTTTCCACATTTGTGAAGAAAAATCATCAGAGAAAACATAGATTAGAGATACTACTGTGTTTTGCCTCCTACAAAATTCAGATTTCGTGTTTTGCCCCCTCCCCCCCCCTCCCCCGCCAGCTTTGTCAAGCTCCGCCACTGCTTGGGCGGCGCGTGGGATGGCGGAGCTAGCGCTGGGGCTGCTAGTGCAGCGTGGTGGCCGACTGCAGCAGTAGATCTTCATTGGTAGCTGTCGGGGCACTGTGTTGCGGTGTTGTAGGATCGAAAGTATGTCTAGAGGGGGGTGATTAGACTACTTGACCAAATAAAAAACGTATTCTTTTCTCAATTTTAGTCTTTGACAGATTTTAGCTAACTTAGCACAAGTCAAGCAATCTTAACACAATTCAAGCAAGCATGCAAAGAGTATATGAGCAGCGAAAAGTAAAGCATGCAACTTGCAAGAATGTAAAGGGAAGGGTTTGGAGAATTCAAACGCAATTAGAGACACAGATGTTTTTGTCGTGGTTCCGATAGGTGGTGCTATCGTACATCCATGTTGATGGAGACTTCAACCCACGAAGGGTAACGGTTGCGCGAGTCCACGGAGGGCTCCACCCACGAAGGGTCCACGAAGAAGCAACTTTGTCTATCCCATCATGGCCGTCGTCCATGAAGGACTTACCTCACTAGCGGTAGATCTTCACGAAGTAGGCGATCTCCTTGCCCTTACAAACTTCTTGGTTCAACTCCACAATCTTGTCGGAGGCTCCCAAGTGACACCTAGCCAATCTAGGAGACACCACTCTCCAAGAAGTAACAAATGGTGTGTTGATGATGAACTCCTTGCTCTTGTGCTTCAAATGATAGTCTCCCCAACACTCAACACTCTCTCACAGGATTTGGATTTGGTGGAAAAAAGATTTGAGTGGAAAGCAACTTGGGAAAGGCTAGAGATCAAGATTCATATGGTACGAATGGAATATCTTGGTCTCAACACAAGTGTAGGTGGTTCTCTCTCAGAAAATGCAAGTTGGAAGTGTAGGTTCATTCTGATGGCTCTCTCCACGAATGAAGAGGAGGTGGAGGGGTATATATAGTCTCGACACAAAATCTAACCGTTACACACAACTTGCCAATCTCGGTGGGATCGAATCGAGAAACTCGGTCGGACCGATTCAGCAAATCTAGTGGGACCGATATGGTTAGGGTTAGGGCATAACGTAATCTCGGTGAGACCGATTACACAAACTCGGTGGGACCGATTTTGGTAATAAGCTAACCAGAGAGTTGGTCAGGTAAACTCGGTGGGACCGGTTCGCTAATTTCGATGAGACTGAAATGTTACAAAAAGGAAACAGAGAGTTTACATTGCAATCTCGGTGGGACCGATCGCTTATCTCGGTGGTACTGAAACGTTACGAAGGGAAACAGAGAGATTACAATCCCATCTCGGTGAGACCGAGATCCCTATCAATGAGACCGAGTTGCCTAGGGTTTGTGGCAGTGGCTATGATATCTGAACTCGGTGGCGCCGGATAGAAAGAATCGATGGGTTCGAGTTTGACTTTTGGTTTAGGTCATATGTGGATGTGAGAAAGTAGTTGAGGGATTTGGAGCATATCACTAAGCATTTTGAGCAAGTAAGCCATTAAGCAACACCTCATCCCTCCTTGATAGTATTGGCTTTTCCTATAGACTCAGTGTGATCTTGGATCACTAAAATACAAAATGTAGAGTCTTGAGCTTTGAGCTTGAGCCAATCCTTTTGTCCTTAGCATTTTGAGGGGTCCACTTTTCTCATCCATGCCATGCCAATCATTGAGCTTTCCTGAAATATTCATCTTGAAATAGCATTAGCTCAATGAGCTATATGTTGTTAGGAATTACTAAAACCACCTAGGGATAGTTGCACTTTCAGGTGTGCGCGGCTCGGCATGACAGATGTGGGTGTAAGGAGATGCGGTGTGCTCAATCTGCGCGCGAGAGCTGCTGGTGGCACGGTGGTGTGAGGGCAACGACGCAGCGGCTCTGCCTTTGGCAGAGCTGGATGCGCGTGATGGTTGCGAGTCGGTATGGCAGCTACCTTGGCTAGAGCTCGACGGCGACGACATGCGGCTTCCCTCTCCCTAGTGATGGCCTAAGGTGGCAACTTTGCCCCTTCCCAATTTGCTATGCTCGAAAACTTGACGAACATGGGTAGGAAAATCAATGCCCTGTTATGGCTATGTGCAACAACAATGCCCATGGGCGTCATCTCCTTTTTGGAGGCGTTGACGGCCTTGTCCATGATCAGGGACCGGGGGAAACCCTAGGCTCGATTTGCCGGGCCAGGCAGCGGCGGTGCCACAGTGTTGTCACCTCCTTGGAGGTGCTGCCTAGGTGCTCGAGGTGTCTTCCAGAGGAGTAGTTGGTGTGGTTTGTCTCGTTTGCCTCGGCGGCAAGGGCTTGCTACGCCGTGTTGTCATGTGTTGGTTGTGGTTGTGGGCAGGGGCATCAGGGGCACTATGCACTCCATCATCGACTCCTCATTTGCAATGTCTCCTTGAGTCAGGCTAGCTCATGTTGTCCACTTGTCGATTTCCTAGGCTCTAAGAGTGGGTGGTGTGTTGATCTAGTTTTTTTGGAGTTCTTATTGTGCTCTGAGGTGTTCGGATACGGTTGTGATGTGACCTATGTGCTTTGTGTTCTACCTCTTCGTCATCAATAGCTTGAGTTTGGGCAAGGCAAGTAGTGTGTCAGTGTTTTCATGGTAGTGTGGTTCTATTGGTGTAGCATTCTGCTGAAATACGTTGTATTGGCCATTTTGGCTCCTTCTTCCATGAATATATGATAGGCATGTTTGTGTGTATTCTAGAACAAAAAATTAGCCTTCTCTTTGTGGTGATAAGTGTTACAATCATCATAGAGTTTTTGGTGTGTTTTTCACGACCATGATATTGTGATGACCTTTTCTTAGGTAAGTCACCTGAGCGAACTATAATTCCCTACAGGATATCATCCGAGCGACGCCACGATCCGGGAATGTTGCCTCAAAAACCCACAGCCAGTGAACCCTCGGAAATTGCCATGCTAAAACAGATATATTTACCATACTATTAAATAAGGATTTGTCATGTTGTAAAGAAAAAATTGTCATGGTAGCAAAATGATTGTCAGGAAATTACAACGCCGCAACAGAGGAGTTGTCATGTGTTTTCAGAGATTTATCATGATGTAACATGGAGAATTGTCCTAAAAAACAATTTCCAACTTGTTGAGGATTTGTCATGCTAACAGAAGAAAAATTTATATGCAACATCATAAAGAACTAATGAATATTTCCACGCTCTAAAAAATAGAATTTGTCATTCCAGATGTGTCCACTCAAATTGTTATCATGAGCAAACCGTTTAGTGTCTTCAGCTCATAGTTCGCTCAGATAAGTGCGTGTATGGGAGAAAACAGTGATTGCCACTTGTCTTGCTTTGCGATTCGTACACGGAAATCAAACGTGCAGAGTACGTTTGCTATAAAACCCTTTGAGATCACACCAGATCCTTAGCATTTCGGTTTTTTCACATCATGATGAGAGAGTTGTTACATAATTTCATTAAGTATCATATTTACAAGAAAGACACAAACAAAATAAAGAACTAATCAACCAATTCCAGTCCTTGTGACTATCATGATCACGTGTGAAAATCAAAGAACCACGTGACATATGTGGTAAGCAATCCAAACACTTAAAAAAGTGTGAAAATCAAAGAAGCTAGTGCGGCTCATCCTAGACGCGCACCAATCCATTCTTGCAAAGCCTGCAAATGATTCTATTTGACCCTGTGTCCCAGAAGCTTTAGGTCATGTTTAAGTTTAAACTTCCATCGCTTAACACTAGGAATTTAATTTCTGAAATTTTTCCCATTCCTTTGAATCCAAATATTCCAGCATCCCTAAATGACAATCTCCATACCAAATTTTGTGTGTGGGGGGGGGGGAGCAGTTGATGGGCTAGAAGTGTGTCATCCTAGATGGAAATGCCAATATTTTTTGTAAGATGCTACTCTAACAGTCCTGTGAAATACAACACCCCCAAAAGAGATGTCTGGAAGTTTCCTCAATCTTCTAATTACAGAATGCACAATCATAACACTCCAAGTGAAAGGATTTTCTTTTAAAAGACTTCCAGAATTTACTCTGCATGTAGAAGCAACAAGTAAAAAAATCTTATGTCTCAATCTGTAAGAGCATTTCCAAATCCACTTAAAGAGTCTGTGTTCCTCCTCTTTTGGAGAAATATTGTGATACATATTAGTTGAAGAGTATTTGCCTTTCTGTCCTTTGCACTTCCAACTATCCTTAGCCTGAAGATTCATTTTTTTGCTCCAACAAGCTATGAAACTAATTATATTGGTTGAAATCTTGGGCAGACAAAGGTGTGTGAAAGAGAAGAGAGGTATCTTCAGAGTTAATGCAACCAACAACATTTTGCTTCTCATCAACAACAAAGGAGTGAAGCTATGGGAATTTTTGCAATAGAGGTTGATCACACCATTTATCAAGCCAGAGCAAAGTACCTTCCCATTTCCTAATTGGCATTCTGCATTCTGCTTGTAAAGTGGTACAATTTCAAATGATACCTCCACCAACTAGGCCCTCCAGATTTGAACACAAGAGGATGGTTAGAGTAATATTTCTCCCATAACAGGTTTACCTATGGAAGAGGCTCCTTGTTAAGAAATTTTTGAATGTTCTTCATCATTAGAGAAAAGAGAAAATCACAACTATACTTCACAAAAAAGTGAAAAGCACAATCATGCTTTTGGGTTTCCTTTTTTCCAGTTTCGGCGTTTTCCTGGATTTTGGTCTTTTTTGTTCTTTTTGTCAGTTTTTGTTTTTTTGTCTTTGATTTTTTTTAATTTCTGGTTTTTTATATTCAATTTTTTCATGAATTATTTTTGTCGGAATCTATTGACATGGAAACTAGTATCAGAGATCTCGACGCGAAAATCCAACGATGAAAATAGTTCATGATTTGGACGCATGGTTCAAGAGGTAAAACGCTATAAAAAATTGAATCTACGAAAAAAAAGGAAAACTCACAGGTTATGAAAAAATGGCGCACATGTAGTGTACCATTTGTCAGCACCAAAGAAGGTGGAAAGTGATCTTTGCAAGGGGCATCCCTTAACTAGTGACTGTTGGGGAACGTAGCAGAAATTCAAAATTTTCCTACGTGTCACCAAGATCCATCTATGGAGAGACCAGCAACGAGTAGAAAGAGAGTGCATCTACATACCCTTGTAGATCGCTAAGCGGAAGCGTTCAAGTGAACGGGGTTGATGGAGTCGTACTCGTCGTGATTCAAATCACCGATGATCAAGTGCCGAACGCACGGCACCTCCGCGTTCAACACACATACAGCCCGGTGACGTCTCCCAAGCCTTGATCCAGCAAGGAGAGAGGGAGAGGTTGAGGAAGACTCCATCCAGCAGCAGCACAACGGCGTGGTGGTGGTGGAGGAGCGTGGCAATCCTGCAGGGCTTCGCCAAGCACCGCGGGAGAGGAGGAGTACTTGTGAGAGGGGGAGGGCTGCACCAGAACTTCGTGTATAGCTCCCATGCACCTCCCCACTATATATAGGGGTGGAGGGGCTGGTTTCTTGCCCTCCAAGTCCATTGGGGCGTTGGCCAAGGTGGGAGGAAAGAAATCTCATTATTTCCTTCCCCACCGATTGTTATCCCCCCTTTTTAGGGATCTTGATCTTATCCCTTCGGGATATGATCTTATTCCTTCTAAGGGGGGATCTTGGTGCGCCTTGACCAGGGGTGTGGGGCCTTGCCCCCACTACCCACGTCCATGTGGGTCCCCCCATGCAGGTGGGCCCCACTCCGGAACCTTCTAGAACCTTCCCGGTACAATACCGAAAAATCCCGAACATTTTCCGGTGGCCAAAATAGGACTTCCCATATATAAATCTTTACCTCCGGACCATTCCGGAACTCCTCGTGACGTCCGGGATCTCATCCGGGACTCTGAACAACATTCGGTAACCACATACAAACTTCCTTTATAACCCTAGCGTCATCGAACCTTAAGTGTGTAGACCCTACGGGTTCGGGAGACATGTAGACATGACCGAGACGTTCTCCGGTCAATAACCAACAGCGGGATCTGGATACCCATGATGGCTCCCACATGTTCCACGATGATCTCATCGGATGAACCACGATGTCAAGGACTTAATCAATCCCGTATTCAATTCCCTTTGTCTATTGGTATGTTACTTGCCCGAGATTCGATCGTCGGTATCCAATACCTTGTTCAATCTCGTTACCGGCAAGTCACTTTACTCGTTCCGTAACACATCATCCCGTGATCAACTCCTTGGTCACATTGCGCATATGATGATGTCCTACCGAGTGGGCCCAGAGATACCTCTCCGTTTACACGGAGTGACAAATCCCAGACTCGATCCGCATAAAACAATAGATACTTTCGGAGATACCTGTAGTGCACCTTTATAGTCACCCAGTTACGTTGTGACGTTTGATACACCCAAAGCACTCCTACGGTATCCAGGAGTTACACGCTCTCATGGTCGAAGGAAGAGATACTTGACATTGGCAAAGCTCTAGCAAATGAACTACACGATCTTTTGTGCTAGTCTTAGGATTGGGTCTTGTCCATCACATCATTCTCCTAATGATGTGATCCCGTTATCAACGACATCCAATGTCCATAGCCAGGAAACCATGACTATCTGTTGATCACAACGAGCTAGTCAACTAGAGGCTCACTAGGGACATATTGTGGTCTATGTATTCACATGTGTATTACGATTTCCGGATAATACAGTTATAGCATGAATAAAAGACAATTATCATGAACAAGGAAATATAATAATAATACTTTTATTATTGCCTCTAGGGCATATTTCCAACAGTCTCCCACTTGCACTAGAGTCAATAATCTAGTTCACATCGCCATGTGATTAACACTCACAGGTCACATCGCCATGTGACTAATACCCAAGAGTTTACTAGAGTCAGTAGTCTAGTTCACATCACTATGTGATTAACACTCAATGAGTTTTATGTTTGATCATGTTGCTTGTGAGAGAGGTTTTAGTCAACGGGTCTGAACCTTTCAGATCCGTGTGTGCTTTACAAATCTTTATATCATCTCCTAGATGCAGCTACCACGCTCTATTTGGAGCTATTCCAAACAACTGTTCTACTTGGAGCTATTCTAAATTATTGCTCCATTATATGTATCCGGTCTCTCTACTCAGAGCTATCCGGATAGGTGTCAAGCTTGCATCGTCGTAACCTTTACGACGTACTCTTTTACCACCTCCATAATCGAGAAAATTCCTTAGTCCACTAGTTACTAAGGATAACTTTGACCGCTGTCCTGTGAGCCATTCTTGGATCACTCTTGTACCCCTTGACTGACTCATGGCAAGGCACACTTCAGGTGCGGTACACAGCATAGCATACTGAAGAGCCTACGTCTTAAGCATAGGGGACGATCTTCGTCCTTTCTCTCTATTCTGCCGTGGTCGAGCTTTAAGTCTTAACTTCGTACCTTACAACTCAGGCAAGAACTCCTTCTTTGACTGGTCCATCTTGAACACCTTCAAGATCATGTCAAGGTATGTGCTCATTTGAAAGTATTATTAAGCATTTTGATCTATCCTTATAGATCTTGATGCTCAATGTTCAAGTAGCTTAATCCAGGCTTTCCATTGAAAAACACTTTCAAAATAACCCAATATGCTTTCCAGAAATTCTACGTCATTTCTGATCAACAATATGTCAACAACATATACTCATCAGAAATTCTATAGTGCTCCCACTCACTTCTTTGGAAATACAAGTTTCTCATAAACTTTTTACAAACTCAAAATTTTTTATCATCATCAAAGCATACATTCCAACTCCGAGATGCTCACTCTAGTCCTTAGAAGGATTGCTGGAGCTTTGCATACTTATTAGCATCTTTCGGGATTGACAAAACCTTCCGGTTGTATCACATACAACCTTTCCTCATTAAAATCGTCGAGGAAACAATGTTTTGACATCCTATCTGCAAGATTTCATAAATAATGCAGTAATTGCTAATATAATTCCAACAGACTCTTAGCATCGCTAGAGTGAGAAAATCTCATCGTAGTCAACTCCTTGAACTTGTCGGAAAACATCTTAACGACAACTCGAGCTTTCTTAATGGTGACATTTACCATCATTATCCGTCTTCCTTTTGAAATCCATTTGTACTCATTAGCCTTACGACCATCGAGCCGTTCTGCCAAAGTCTACACTTTGTTTTCATACATGGATCCTCTCTCGGATTTTATGGCCTCAAGCCATTTATCGGAATCCGGGCCCACCATCGCTTCTCCATAGCTCGTAGGTTCATTGTTGTCTAGCAACATGACCTTAAAGACAGGATTACGTACCACTCTGAAGTAGTACGCATCCTTGTCATCCTACGAGGTTTGGGAGTGACTTGATCCGAAGTTTCATGATCAATATCATAAGCTTCCACTTCAATTGGTGTAGGTGCCACAGGAACAACTCCCTGTGCCCTGTCACACACTAGTTGAAGAGACGGTTCAATAACCTCATCAAGTCTCCACCATCCTCCCACTCAATTCTTTTGAGAGAAACTTTTCCTCGAGAAAGGACCCGATTCTAGAAACAATCCATATTGCTTTCGGATCTGAATTAGGAGGTATACCCAACTATTTTGGGTTTCCTATGAAGATGCATTTTATCCGCTTTGGGTTCGAGCTTATCAACCTGAAACTTTTTCATATAAGCGTCGCAGCCCCAAACTTTTAAGAAACGACAACTTAGGTTTCTCTAAACCATAATTCATACGGTGTCATCTCATCGGAATTACGTGGTGCCCTATTTAAAGTGAATGTGGTTGTCTCTAATGCCTAACCCATGAACGATAGTGGTAATTCGATAAGAGACATCATGGTACGCACCATATCCAATAGGGTGCAACTATGATGTTCGGACACACCATCACATTATGGTGTTCCAGGCGGTATTAATTGCGAAACAATTTCCACAATGTCTTAATTGTGTGCCAAAACTCGTAACTCAGATATTCATCTCTATGATCATATCATAGACATTTTATCCTCTTGTCACAATGATCTGCTACTTCACTCTGAAATTACTTGAACCATTCAATAATTCAGACTTGTGTTTCATCAAGTAAATATACTCAACATTTACTCGAATCATCTGTGAAGTAAGAACATAATGACATTCACTGCATACCTCAGCACTCATTCGACTGCACACATCAAAATGTGTTACTTCCAACAAGTTGCTATCTTGTTCCATCTTACTGAAAATGAGGCTTTTCAGTCATCTTGCCCATGTGGTATGATTTGCATATCTCAAGTGATTCAAAATCAAGTGAGTCCGAACGATCCATTTGCATGGAGTTTCTTCATGCATATACACCAATAGACATGGTTCGCATGTCTCAAACTTTTCAAAAATGAGTGAGTCCAAAGATCCATCAACATGGAGCTTCTTCATGCGTTTTATACCATTATGACTTACATGGCAGTGCCACAAGTAAGTGGTACTATCATTACTATCTTATATCTTTTGGCATGAAAATGTGTATCACTACGACCGAGATTCAATAAACCATTCCTTTAGGTGCAAGACCATTGAAGGTATTATTCAAAAATAGAGTAACCATTATTCTCCTTAAATGAATAACCGTATTGCGATAGACATAATCCAATCATGTCTATGCTCAACGCAAACACCAATCTCGGTGGTAGAGGGAGCGTGCGATGCTTGATCATATCAACCTTTGAAACACTTCCAACATATATCGTCAGCTCACCTTTAGCTAGTCTCCGTTTATTCCGTAGCTTTTATTTCGAGTTACTAACACTTAGCAACCGAACCGGTATCCAATACCCTGGTGCTACTAGGAGTACTAGTAAAGTACACATTAACATAATGTATATCCAATATACTTCTATCGACCTTGCCAGCCTTCTCATCTACCAAGTATCTAGGGTAATGCTGCTCCAGTGGTTGTTCCCCTTATTACAGAAGCACTTAGTCTCGGGTTTGGGTTCAACCTTGGGTTTCTTCACTAGAGGAGCAGCTGAATTGCCGTTTCATGAAGTATCCCTTTGTTCCCTTGTCCTTCTTGAAACTAGTGGTTTCACCAACCATCAACAATTGATGCTCCTTCTTGATTTCTACTTTCGCGGTGTCAAACATCATGAATATTTCAAGGATCATCATATCTATCCCTGATATGTTATAGTTAATCACGAAGCTCTAGCAGCTTGGTGGCAATGACTTTGGGGAAACATCACTATCTCATCTGGAGGATCAACTCCCACTCGATTCAAGTGATTGTTGTGCTCAGACAATCTGAGCACAAGCTCAACGATTGAGCTTTTCTCCCTTAGTTTGCAGGCTAAGAAAATCGTCGGAGGTCTTATACCTCTTGACGTGGGCACGAGCCTGAAATCCCAATTTCAGCCCTCGAAACATCTCATATGTTCCGCGA
The DNA here is from genome assembly GCF_018294505.1 of Triticum aestivum. Taxonomy (NCBI): domain Eukaryota; kingdom Viridiplantae; phylum Streptophyta; class Magnoliopsida; order Poales; family Poaceae; genus Triticum; species Triticum aestivum. The sequence continues at coordinate 96,280,240 of NC_057795.1, read as the reverse complement.
TGTTTCGAAAACGTCTTTGGTGCCTCTACTTAAACCATTTAATTGAACTATCACGTAGTTATCAAAACGTGTATGTCCGATGTTCGCAACATCGACAAACGACGTTGGGGTTCAGCATACTGAGCGGTGCATTAAGGACATAAGCTTTCTACTGATCGCATAATCGCTACTATCAACTTTCAACTATATTTTCTCTAGGAACATATCTAAACAGTGGAACTAAAGCGCGAGCTTACGACATAATTTGCAAAAGGTCTTTTGACTATGTTCAGGATAATTAAGTTCATCTTATGAACTCCCACTTAGATAGACATCCCTCTGGTCATCTAAGTGATCACATGATCCGAGTCAACTAGGCCGTGTCCGATCATCACGTGAGACGGACTAGTCATCATCGGTGAACATCTTCATGTTGATCGTATCTACCATACGACTCATGCTCGACCTTTCGGTCTCCGTGTTCCAAGGCCATGTCTGCACATGCTAGGCTCGTCAAGTTAACCCTAAGTGTTTTCGCTGTGTAAAACTGTCTTACACCCGTTGTATGTCAACGTAAGAATCCATCACACCCGATCATCACGTGGTGCTTAGAAGCGACGAACTATAGCAACGGTGCATAGTTAGGGGAGAACACTTCTTGAAATTTTGTAAGGGATCATCTTATTTACTACCGTCGTCCTAAGCAAACAAGATGCATAAACATGATAAACATCACATGCAATCAAATAGTGACATGATATGGCCAATATCATTTTGCTCCTTTTGATCTTTATCTTCGGGGCTCCATGATCATCATCGTCACCGGCACGACACCATGATCTCCATCATCGTGTCTTCATGAAGTTGTCACGCCAACGACTACTTCTACTTCTATGACTAACGCGTTTAGCAATAAAGTAAAGTAGTTTACATGGCGTTCTTCAATGACACGCAGGTCATACAATAAATAAAGACAACTCCTATGGCTCCTGCCGGTTGTCATACTCATCGACATGCAAGTCGTGAATCCTATTACAAGAACATGATCAATCTCATACATCACATATCATTCATCACATTCTTCTTGGCCATATCACATCACATAGCATACCCTGCAAAAACAAGTTAGACGTCCTCTAATTGTTATTGCATGTTTTACGTGGCTGCTATGGGTTTCTAGCAAGAACCTTTCTTACCTACGCAAGACCACAACGTGATATGCCAATTGCTATTTACCCTTCATAAGGACCCTTTTCATCGAATCCGTTCCGACTAAAGTGGGAGAGACTGGCACCCGCTAGCCACCTTTTATGCACCAAGTGCATGTCAATCGGTGGAACCTGTCTCACGTAAGAGTACGTGTAAGGTCGGTCCGGGCCGCTTCATCCCACAATACCGTCGAAACAAGATTGGACTAGTAACGGTAAGCATATTGAACAACATCAACGCCCACAACTACTTTGTGTTCTACTTGTGCAAAGAATCTACGCAATAGACCTAGCTCATGATGCCACTGTTGGGGAACGTAGCAGAAATTCAAAATTTTCCTACGTGTCACCAAGATCCATCTATGGAGAGACCAGCAACGAGTAGAAAGAGAGTGCATCTACATACCCTTGTAGATCGCTAAGCGGAAGCGTTCAAGTGAACGGGGTTGATGGAGTCGTACTCGTCGTGATTCAAATCACCGATGATCAAGTGCCGAACGCACGGCACCTCCGCGTTCAACACACATACAGCCCGGTGACGTCTCCCAAGCCTTGATCCAGCAAGGAGAGAGGGAGAGGTTGAGGAAGACTCCATCCAGCAGCAGCACAACGGCGTGGTGGTGGTGGAGGAGCGTGGCAATCCTGCAGGGCTTCGCCAAGCACCGCGGGAGAGGAGGAGTACTTGTGAGAGGGGGAGGGCTGCACCAGAACTTCGTGTATAGCTCCCATGCGCCTCCCCACTATATATAGGGGTGGAGGGGCTGGTTTCTTGCCCTCCAAGTCCATTGGGGCGTTGGCCAAGGTGGGAGGAAAGAAATCTCATTATTTCCTTCCCCACCGATTGTTATCCCCCCTTTTTAGGGATCTTGATCTTATCCCTTCGGGATATGATCTTATTCCTTCTAAGGGGGGATCTTGGTGCGCCTTGACCAGGGGTGTGGGGCCTTGCCCCCACTACCCACGTCCATGTGGGTCCCCCCATGCAGGTGGGCCCCACTCCGGAACCTTCTAGAACCTTCCCGGTACAATACCGAAAAATCCCGAACATTTTCCGGTGGCCAAAATAGGACTTCCCATATATAAATCTTTACCTCTGGACCATTCTGGAACTCCTCGTGACGTCCGGGATCTCATCCGGGACTCCGAACAACATTCGGTAACCACATACAAACTTCCTTTATAACCCTAGCGTCATCGAACCTTAAGTGTGTAGACCCTACGGGTTCGGGAGACATGTAGACATGACCGAGACGTTCTCCGGTCAATAACCAACAGCGGGATCTGGATACCCATGATGGCTCCCACATGTTCCATGATGATCTCATCGGATGAACCACGATGTCAAGGACTTAATCAATCCCGTATTCAATTCCCTTTGTCTATTGGTATGTTACTTGCCCGAGATTCGATCGTCGGTATCCAATACCTTGTTCAATCTCGTTACCGGCAAGTCACTTTACTCGTTCCGTAACACATCATCCCGTGATCAACTCCTTGGTCACATTGCGCATATGATGATGTCCTACCGAGTGGGCCCAGAGATACCTCTCCGTTTACACGGAGTGACAAATCCCAGACTCGATCCGCATAAAACAATAGATACTTTCGGAGATACCTGTAGTGCACCTTTATAGTCACCCAGTTACGTTGTGACGTTTGATACACCCAAAGCACTCCTACGGTATCCAGGAGTTACACGCTCTCATGGTCGAAGGAAGAGATACTTGACATTGGCAAAGCTCTAGCAAATGAACTACACGATCTTTTGTGCTAGTCTTAGGATTGGGTCTTGTCCATCACATCATTCTCCTAATGATGTGATCCCGTTATCAACGACATCCAATGTCCATAGCCAGGAAACCATGACTATCTGTTGATCACAACGAGCTAGTCAACTAGAGGCTCACTAGGGACATATTGTGGTCTATGTATTCACACGTGTATTACGATTTCCGGATAATACAGTTATAGCATGAATAAAAGACAATTATCATGAACAAGGAAATATAATAATAATACTTTTATTATTGCCTCTAGGGCATATTTCCAACAGTGACTTCGTTGTTTAGTCCCTGAACCCTTTTTGGGCCTCTCGCATAAATGGTCTGACTCGGGCTAACTAGAAAGGTTCCAGGCCATGTTGTGCACCTAGTGGTGTAGCCTCCATCACATATATTCTCATTTTTGGACTCCACCGGCCACCTCAAGCCTCGCCACCATCCCGCCGCTCAGGGCCATCAGCCGCGACCTCCCATGATTGCCGACAAGCTCACCATGACCATCCCCCACCCCACCCCCACCCCCACCGAGCTTGATTAGGAGCCAGACGACACACACGTGACGACCGTGACCCCCGCCGAGTCACCTGAGCTATCAGCGCTTAGGCGCTAGAGCACTGCCAGACTAGGCAGTACCCTGGCTCCCTTTCCGTCCACTGCACCGTCCCGACCGCCTTTCCTCAGCCTTTGGCAAGCTTCTCAACTTTGGTGACCTCCACCGGCAGAAATCGAGGTCGGTGCCCTAGCAACTGTCTTATCCGCATCCGAGCCTCCCCACAGTCGGATCTCCATGTTTCACTTTCTTTTGAAAATTCATATATCCAATTTTAGGTCTGCTGTAAAAGCAGAAGATTTTTGGTTACCGAACTCTCGACACCTAAAATTGTTTTTAGGTATCCAAATTTTAGGTTATAGCTGTTAGAGATGCTCTAAGGTTTGATTCTATAAATGCATCTACTGCCCCTCCCCCCTTGTGGTTTTGGAGTATTGACGACAAATGGGTTAATCGACTAATCTATTTGTGAGTGTACAAAGGAGAATAGTCCCTGAAGATTTGATTTAACCGTTAAAGACGCCCTAAAAATGTATGTTTTACATTGAAAAAATTGGTGCACCCTTTGAAAAAATTGCCTCAAGAACTAGAGCATGAAGACTTTGTCTTTTTATAGTTTCTTTCTTCTTATTTGAGTCATAGGGAACACCGTATGGTTAAAGGGGGTCTAGGTGATACCTAGATGTATTTCTGAAGTGATGCTCAACCTTTCTATTTCTTTGAGTGAAGACTTTGGAAATCTCTTGCAGTGCAGTCGAGTTCTTCAGCGTCAGAGACGATGTTCTTCAGGACGCTGATAAATTTGGTCTGACTGAAGAGTTAGGAAATTGCCAGTGCAATTCACCTACTGTGAGGAATTTGAAAGTCGACCGTTGCTGAGATAGTTTTAGCTGTCAAGTGAATCCTTATCTTGACAACGGTCACCTCCAAAGGGCTTATTGGTCATTTCACCATGGGGTGCCCCCAGGCTATAAATGGCCATCCCGACCACCATTTGTTGATTGGCTGCTCTGAGTTATAGCATGACAAGTATCATCTAAAGTAACCCTCCCACACAAGGATCTGAGAGAATTGCAAGTGAGGAAAAAACCCAAAAACCAAAGCCAAAGTGATGAGCATCACTGAAGAATGTGTTTTGACTTGTTACCTTTAAAAACTATGATCTTTTAGACAGTTAGTCATCATCTTCTAGGCATCCAAGAAGAAATTATGGAGAGCCATAGAACAAGTGTGTGAAGGTTTCGATAGTCTACCTTGAAGACTTATCATGAGTGATTGGGCAGGTTATAAGTGATCTTATCTCAAGGAGAATAAGGTGAAGACTAAGTGTCTTCTGAGTTTAATCTCAAGCCTCTGCAATCAGACGTAGAGTTTTCACAACAACTGGAGCTAGTCGAACAAATCCATTGTCTTCATTGAGCAATCAGGTTTCAATTTCTTCACCCATTTACTTTCTGTAATCCCGTATTGAAGACTTTGTCTCTCTTTGTCCGAAGACTTTCATATTTCGTCAGTTCTAGGTATGCTCTATTTTGCCTTCAGCCTCGCAGTACTTAAGGGCGTTTGTACTGCTATCTTTTATGCATGCTTAGTTCTGTTCTGATGACTTCGTCCTCTCATTGACTTGCATGCGTAGCATAGATTTACTTCTGTCTTGTATTTCTTCATACCGTGTTAGTTCCGCTTCTTCGAAGAATTTGGTTCTTTCAAAGAATTTGTTAAAATCTCCCATTCACCCTTCTTTGCTCGATAACTTGCACTTTCAGATTCTAAGAAGATATGTGGACCGTTCCCTCTATCTGTTTAGTGTTATGATGTGTTGCATATGTAGGGTACACAGCAAGACCATCAAACAGATTTGGGATGGTTTCGGTGTTTATTATTTTTTGAGGAATTGGCAGTTGTGTTGTCTATATATTAAGGAGAAAAACAAATATAAAGTGCACAGTTACAAAGCTGGGTTGATATTGATGCCCCACATTGTTTTACAAGAATATAACTAGTCTGGCTTCGCATCAGGGGAGTTTTCGTCGTCAAAAAGCTAGCGAACAGAGAGTGCAGGCTGGAGAGTGTCAGCTCTTTATATGTAGAGGTTGACTCATGCCTTTATCTAAGCTGTGTGGAAACCACAAGTGCCACCTAGGATTTACATCTTTTGGTAGTCTGTCTCTTATAACAAAACCATGAGAGATTTTTTATTTTTATTTTTATTTTTTTTAAAGGAGGAGGACCCCCGGCCTCTGCATCTGGACGATGCATGTAGCCACCATGAGAGATAACCTTAAGAAGTGAAACATGAGAAAGCCTGAGGATTGTGTGTTCTTTGGTAGACAATTGGGTAGCAGTTTTGAGGTTGTCTCCTCACTTTGGGTTGCAATACTAGATGCTCTCATTGTTGTCTGTGCTGCTGTTCTCTGGACTTTGTGATAGCACTTTTTTTCTTTTTTTTCTTTTTTTTTGAAAAGGGGGGTTACCCCAGCCTCTGCATCAGAAAGATGCATACGGCTCATATTATTAAAAATGAAACCAGTATCAAAGTCTCCAATGTCTCGAAATACGAAATAAAACAGAACGCTCATACAAGCCAAATCAAAAAGCCACAACCGGCTGGCAAATAAAATAGGAGCACTACATGCCTATCATATTACATGACCGCCATCCAAACCGGTTGAAAATAACCCGAGCTATCATCTCCCATCGGGTAGACGCAGTAGCCAAACGCCCCCTGGCCTCCGTCGGAGTGAGTAGTGACCACATACGGATCAATGTTGTGGCCCTGAAGATAACTTGCAAAAAGTGAAAGTTCGTTGCTCTGTTAAAAACCAGATCATTTCTGCAGTTCCATACTGCCCATAATAAGGCACAAACTCCAACACGAATGTGCCTCGCTATATCCGAGTCAACCCCATCAAGCCACGTTCCAAATAACATGTTGATGGAGGTAGGTGGAGTAATATTAAAAGCAATATGAATCGAACGCCAAAGAATCTTAGCCAACGGACAATCTAGAAAGAGGTGCCTGATAGTTTCATTATGATCACAAAAACTACACCTAGCAGAACCCATCCAATTGCGTTTTGCCAGATTGTCCTTTGTCAAAATGACTTGTTTATGCACGAACCACATAAACATTTTGATTCACAAAGGTACCTTAACTTTCCAAACGTGCTTCGAGTAGGGAATGGCACTAGAGTTTATGACATCCAGATACATGGATTTGACTGAAAACACATCGTCCTTAGTCAGTTTCCAATACAATCGATCTGGCTGCTGAGACAGTTGGACATCCATCAACCTTCGTACAAGATGAAGCCAGGCCTCCCAACGATCGCCAACTAGCGTCCTCCGAAAACTAATATTGAGGGGCGTGGATTGTAAGACGTTTACAACGTAAGCTTCTCGACGTTGAACAACGTTGTACAGAGTAGGATATTGAAGTGCAAGGGGCATCTCCCCAAGCCACGTATCCTCCCAGAACCTTGTATTAGCTCCATCACCGACTAAGATCCTTGCCCTGTTAAAAAAGAGGGGCTTGACTCTCATCAACCCTTTCCAAAATGGTGAGTCAGTCGGTCTCACAGTCACCTGAGCCAATGTTTAAACTGAAGATACTTATTTCGCAAAATCTGAGCCCAAGTAGCTTCTGTCTCGAACGAAAGTTTAAATAGTCACTTGCCGAGGAGACATCTATTCTTGACCTCTAGAGTTTCAATGCCTAGACCCCCTTGGTCCTTCGGCCTACAGATGATATCCCATTTTGCAAGCCTATACTTTCGTTTAAGCTCATCATTCTGCCAAAAGAATCGAGATCGATAAACGTCTAACCTCTTACTGACCCCCACCGGGACCTCAAAAAAGGATAAAAGAAACATAGGCATGCTGGTGAGGACCGAATTAATCAGAATTAATCGCCCTCCATATGACATGAGCTTCCCTTTCCAACAACTCAGTTTCTTTTCAAAACGATCCTCGATGCACTTCCACTCCTTGTTCATTAGCTTACGATGATGAATGGGTATACCTAAGTACGTGAACGGTAACGAACCCAACTAACATCCAAGCAATTGCTTATACGCCTCCTGGTCATCATTAGCTCTTCCAAAGCAAAACAATTCGCTCTTATGGAAGTTAATCTTGAGCCCGGACAATTGTTCAAATAAGCACAACACAAGCTTCATGTTTCTCGCTTTCGCCAAGTCATGCTCCATAAAGATGATAGTATCATCAGCATACTGTAATATGAATATACCGCCATCTACTAGGTGCGGAACCAAGCCATTTACCTGCCCCACATCCTTAGCCCGACCTATTAAAATAGATAGCATATCAACCACTATGTTGAATAGAATCGGTGACATGGGATCTCCTTGCCTTAATCCTTTGTGTGTCTGGAAATAGTGACCTATATCATCATTCACTTTAATCCCTACACTCCCTTTTTGCGTAAAGGACTCAATCTGGTCTCGCCTGGCCGTGTTAAATCCTTTCATACGCAAAGCTTGTTGAAGGAAAGGCCATTTAACTTTATCGTATGCTTTTTCAAAACCCACTTTAAAAACCACACCATCTAGTTTTTTTGAGTGGATCTCATGGAGTGTTTCATGCAAGACGACCACCCCTTCAAGGATATTTCTATCTGGCATGAAAGCAGTCTGGGACGGTTGCACAACTGAATGCGCAATCTGCGTAAGTCGGTTCGTCCCAACCTTGGTGAATATTATGAAACTGACATTAAGCAAACAAATAGGCCTGAACTGCTCAATGCAAATAGCCTCTGTCTTCTTAGGAAGAAGAGTTATTGTTCCAAAATTGAGCTTGAACAAATGAAGCTGACCAATGAAAAACTCATGAAACATCGGCATCAGGTCACCCTTAATGAAGTGCCAGCACTTTTTGTAAAACTCCACCGGAAACCCATCCGGACCTGGCGCTTTATTGTTTTTCATTTGTGCAATGGCCTCAAACACCTCCTTCTCCGTAAAGGGAGCAGTCAAAATCTCATTCTCGTCCATCTCAAGTTGAGGAACATCCTCAACCCTTGACTCATCTAAGGACACAAAATTCTCTTCCGGGGGTCCAAACAACTGCTTATAATAGTTGGTAATGTAAACTTTCAGGTTTCCCTGACCAACTATCGTCCCTTCGTCTTGTTCTAATTGGAAAATTCTCTTCTTACGATGCTTTCCATTAGCAATCATATGAAAGAATTGGGTGTTGTCCTCACCTTGGACGATTTTATGAACCTTAGCTCTCAACACCCACTTCAATTCCTCCTCGCGGAGAAGCTCTTTCAGCCGCAACTCGGCCTCCACTTTAGTCTCCAGCTCACTGGTATCTAATATAGAGGTTTCAGCTTTTAACTCAAGGGTTTGAATAAGCATGAGGAGTCTTTCCTTCTCCGCCTTATATATCCCATGCGTATGCTTGGCCCATCCATGAAGGAACCTTCGAAGATGACGAATCTTGCACTGCCACCGCTCAATGGGTGACCTTCCACCCGAGTCTTTAGCCCACTCTCTAGCTAACAACTCGAGGAAACCTTCTCTTTCAAACTAAGCAAGTTCGAACGAGAAAATATTCTTATTACCCACATGAGTTTGAGCCCCCGAGTCGACTAGTAGCGGTGTGTGATCCGAGATACTCGTGTCAACGCCTGCACCGTTACCAGGGGAAACTTCTGTTCCCAATCGACACTAGCCAAAACACGATCAAGCTTCTCAAAAGTCAGAACCGGTAACGAGTTCGCCCAAGTGAATTTCCTACCTGAGAGCTCTATCTCTCTGAGATCCAAGCTTTCAATGATAGTATTGAACATAAATGACCATCTGCCGTCAAAATTGTCATTATTCTTTTCCTCCTTTCTTCGAATAATGTTAAAATCACCACCCACTAAGACGGGTAGCTGCTCGTTACCGCAAATACGGACCAAATCAGCCAAGAAATCTGGCTTGAGTTCTGGTTGCGCAGCTCCATAGACTGCCACCAAAGCCCAATTGAATCCATCGGCTTTAGTTCTGACCCGAAACTTTATCGCATACTCACCCAACACTACACTCCGAACCTCCAAAGTTTCGCGCTTAACCCCAAGTAGAACCCCACCGGATCTTCCTCGAGGTGGGAGGCAATGCCAGTCAAAATCTACCCCCCCCAGATAAAATGCTAAGAAATTGTGGAGTGAAATTGCCTCGTCCAGTCTCGGACAAAGCAATAAAGTCTAAATGATGTTCAAGAGAAGCATCCGCTAGAAACCTTCTTTTAGCCAAGTCTTTAAGACCTCTGCTATTCCAAAAAATGCCTCTCATATTTCGTCATGAAATTTTTTAGAGGTACGGATCCTAGCACTTATACGCACAGCCGACACTGGATAAACCTTCCGTTTCCAGGTCCATTTAGGCTTAATGCAAACATCAGAAGGTTCGCCATGCTCGGGTTCTGCCTCTATCACCAAAGACTCATCCTCATGGTTAGAGGTTCCAGGATAGGCATACTCCTCCTCCTCCTCCGTCTCCGGTAAAGTAGGGTCAAGATCGACACACAAACCATCAAGAGCCCTAACCCCAAGTGCATAAATCTCCGACTCATTCATAGGCTTAACGGCAGCTATGTTACGAATCATTTCTAATGCTCGTTCAGCTTCCAAATCAAGCATATCATTAACAGACTTAGAAATCTCTAAATCATTATTACCAAGTGATACTCCTAGTTGGTTGACATTGTGCACAATCTCATCATTGGTAAAATGCATAATAGAATTTGATTTATTAACAGACATACCAGTGGAAATCTCGACGTCGCGCAACTTGGCCGCCCTCAAAGCACACCTTAGCTGCATGTCATCAACGTCTGGCTGCTCCTGCAGTCTCCTGCTGACTCGTCTCCCCACAGAGACAGGATCCGAGATCCCGCCGAAAGTGATGACCTCCTCGCGTGAAGCTGTGCTAGGGGAAAAGCCTCCTGCCCATCCCCCAACAGCGGTGGCCAGCGCCGCGGCCACCGGAACATCACCCAAAGACGACGAAAGCTCCCTCGGCCTATCCACGAAAATCCCGCCGAGACCCGAGACCGGCGAAATCGGCATAGCGCGGTCCATGGAGTGCGGTGACGAAGCGGCCAGACCACCCGGGCCGCCCTCCAAAGCAACAGTAGGGGAGACGACGGCCTCCTGCACGCCCGCTCCCCCGCAAATCGGCGACCTCAGGGGCGAGAGCGCCGAGCCGACCCTCGGCACCGACGGTGACAAAGGCTCAGAGGGCCGAGCCTCTTGCCCGTCACCTCCGCACGCGACCACTGGCGCAGCCACCTCGACCGGTGGCGAGGGAAAGGAGAGAGCCGAGGGCGGGGCCTCCTGCCCCGTGGCACCTCCCTCCTCAACAAGCTTCGACACACACAAACTCAGCTTCGGGCTCGCTGAAACGACCTGGTCACACGACAGCTTCGGCGGAGCCGAGAACGCCCCAAAGAACCAAGCTGAAGAGTGGTAGTCGGAACTGTAGCAGTAGACCCAATAGGGGCAGAGTCACCAGTGTCTGACGGCCCCGAAGGCCCCTTGGCCTTGTCATCATCACTCTTAGCATAATCATCCTGGTTGCCCAAAGCACCTCATCCCTCAGAAGTGTCCATGGGATTATCATCCTCAAACTCACTGAACAGATTAGGATCCTCATACTCAACATCCAACTGATATAAAACGCCTGCATGAGTCCAAGGCACCACGTCTGGCAGAAACTCAATGTTAGCGACACTAACAAGAAGCCGTGCCACCCCGTGAGCCTGAGTGAACTGCATATCCACCTGCTCAGTCCTGCCAATCAAAGAGCCCATGCTCCACGTCACCAAGAAGCTGTCCAGAGGAGCAGACGGGGCTCCCAAGAAACGAACCCAAATCTGAGTTAACGGCGTGCCCTGTGGCTCTTTCTTTTTCCACTCATCAAACTCCAGCACAAAACTAGTACCCGTGACCCTGCTCATACCGAACTTGAGTATCCTCAGCCGATCCTCCTTGGACGGGAAATCCACTTTATAAGAATTATCTGCGAGCTTAAGTAAGGACCACTGAAAATTACCCGGAGCGAGCTCTCTCAACTGATGAATGATCTGTGCTTCGGTCAACGGACCATGAACCACCTTCACCACACCAGGGAAGGAAGTTTCCACTATGGGAGCCGAGGTTTTCAAAGATGGAGACTCAAAAAACATCAACTCCGAACAACACACCCCGTATATCTGAACGGATGGTTTAGGCCCCAACATCAGAGGACACTCGGCAGCTGTGTGTTTAGGTTTCCGGCACAAATCGCATAACTCCACAGTACACTGAACCAAAAAGTGTCCCGGTTCCCCACAACGGAAACAGATAAGCTTCTTTTTAGCCGCCCACTTGGACATCTTGTCACTCTCGGCCTTGTCCGTACCTTGCTCAGAACCAGAATTACACAACCTAGTTTTTGGTGGTGTCCATTGCCTGTCGCTGAAACACATATGGTGACTCGTCTTAAGAACAGTCCAGAAATGGCAGCTTATTTTCCAGGATGATATAATGGAGCAAGTGGATCGGTTCTTCTCACACATCCACCCTTGAGCATATAGCATGCACTGAAGCTGCAGCAGAGAGCCCCGTCTGATGAATCCCCTTGTTGGTCGATGGCTGCAGCGCGCCTGACATCAAAGTCTTAAAGTGTGTAACCTAATGTAGTTGTACGCCTGTACTGCACATTTTGCCTTATTCCCTTTGCACTTTTTAGATCCGTTGCAACGTCCCAATCCCAAGATCGATACACATTATGTGGTTTGTACACAAGCAAGTGATTCTTACCAAAGATAACTTATTAAAGCGGCGATGGGTAGGCAGTTCACGATGTTGCTTTTGTGTTCACGATGAAACAATCCAACACCTATTTCTTAATTGCCCTCTCGCGAAGTTACTTTGAAGGTCTGTTCATATAGCCTTTAATATTATTCCTCCTGTTAGCATTGACGCGTTGTTTGGGACGTGGCTAAATGGAGTGACTCCTCATATTGCGTCAAATATTCGAATTGAAATATGCGCACTTCTTTGGGCTATATGAAACTGCAGGAATAATATGATTTTTAACAGACTTTCTATTATTAACTTCTTGCAGGTTATCTTCAGGGCTACGGCATTGGATCCGTACGTGGTCGTTACTCACTCCTACGGGCTCCAGGAAGCAGCTGTCTACTGGGTGCAACCGATGGGAGATGGTAGCACGGGCTATATTCAACCGATTTGAATGGCGATCGCATAATAGGATAGGTCCTTAGTGTCCTTTCGTCCAGCCGGTTGTGGCTTGTAGTTGTTTATTTTTTTATGTCACTTCTTTTATGAGCTGTACTTTACAGACCGGACTATTTGTTTTCTTGGACTTGCTCTAATAAAGTGGCCGCATACATCTTTTCGATGCAGAGGCCAGGGGATGGCCTCCTTTTAAAAAAAAATCCGCCGCAACGCTTTTCTTTGTTGCAAAACCAATATGGACCTTTTTCGCGGGCTTCTTTCTGAGTAATGGAGCTGGGGAAGCCTACCTATTTTTCTAGAAAAAATCAAAGCTTTTTCCGTATGCAAACTTGGAATCACAAAGCTACTCATATCTTTGTTAAGCAAGGTAAAAACTTGGCTACACGTGGGGCAGAAACTGCACAAGCTTTAAGTCCTTACAAAACCGTAACAAAAACTACACAACAAATCCAGTTCGACACTAGTCATGCATCCCCAGCAAATACAAGACACAAGTATCACCTACCACTTCGCATTCTGATTGCAAAATGAATATGAATATAGATACATTGTTTTGCCCTTAGCCCCTGAGACATACATGCAACCATAGACCGTAGTACCGTACAGTGAAATAGGTAAGAACGTAGATACCGAATTATTATATTAGATGCAATGATCATGAGCCACACTACTAAATTGTCATGATAATATCTTTGACCGCTTTCAGCTCGGCCGGCAGGAAACTAGCAGCCAGCTCCCTGAGAACAGACGGGCAGCTATTCTTCAGATGCTTGTAACCATCAGTTGCCATCATCGCTTCCAAATTGGAAGGAGAAACAAGGAACTCAAAGCAAGCATCTTTGACTCTATAAGAGCCGTGCTGCTCAGCTAGAGCCAAAGTGGTCGCCACGATGTTGGAGTCGATGAGGTTGCACAACTTCTCTTCGCAAATCAGCTTCAACCTCTCAATGTTGTACCTGTCAGCTGCAACAAGTAGATGGCTAGCCATCACCGCGTCTCTCCGTGTTTCACCCCCACTACTCGTCTCAGAAACGGGCAGTGAGTCGGTGTATATGAAGTGGAGCAATGATTTGAATACATCACTTTCCATATCACTGATTTCAATTGGACTACCGCATTTCTCCTTCATGGCGCCAAAGAGCTCCGCTCTAAAGATGGATGACCGAGCAGCGAGTATGGACCTATGAGCCAAGAAACTCACCTCGCCGACATGAAAGGTCACGTCCGCTCCATCTTTGCTCTCTAGGAGGAGGTCACCGAGATGTTGATGCAAGTTGCTTGGAGGAATCAAAGTAATCCGATTACCTCTGTGGATATACTTCACGACGGTAACATCACACCTGATGCTGAAACTGTCGTGCCTTAGATGCGCCGCTCCCTCAAGATCAGCCTTCTTGATAAAACTACTAAAACCCCTACTTGAACGTTTGCTATTGAAGATGTGTTCGGAGGTGTTCTTGCTTTTTGACGCCACTGGTTCCCCTTCCCTGTCAAGCAGACTAAATCTAAATTTTGCCTTCACATCCTTGGCGCCAGCGGGGGCAAGGGCTAGAAAAACAGATATGAAGCCGGCTTCATACTTTTCGGTGTCGGAACCGTTTGGGTAATACTCCACAAACCAGTCGTGACCTCCAACAGTGAAAGGGGTAGATTTCACGTAGTTGCCATGCTGAACTTGCCCCTTGATTCTTGAGTATCCGTCTATCTTGATCACATATGAACTTTCCTCGGATGACGCTACAACGGCAGCAGGAAGATCGCACAGCTCCGCCATTATGGTGATGGGCTAGGTAGTGTCGAGCCCCCAAGAGTTGGAGTCGAGCTGGGTCGACGGCCGACGTGGCCCCGATCACCGGTCAGTCACTGTGGTGTAGAATGGGAAGGCGTCAGAGAGTTGCCGTCGGGTGCTGGAACTAGGAAGAAGAGGGAGAGGACGGCGGCAGTGAATACCTCACGACATGCGGCTTAGGCAAGGGAGGGATGGCAGCAGGTCGATGCCTTTGAGGTGTCGCAGCTGTCCTGGCCTGGTTTTAAGTATGTGGTTCAGCGTGTACCGCAAAATTAATAGTGCTCTTGAATGAAAAAAAAACAATTAGTTCCGACGTTTTGCAAAGGAACAAATCTCACATTGGAGTCACCGGCCCCGTTCCTCGATCCGAACGATCTAGCAACTACTGGCAAGGAGGATTTATGTGCGTCTATACAGAATCGCCAAAAAATAAGTTCGGTCGATCTTCTCTAGGCAAATCAAACGGAAATACTACTGGCAACATGTTAGGCCCTGTTCGGTTGCACATGATTAGACCCTACATGGGTTGAGTTTTTTTCCAACAATTTATTCACCTTTAATCATGACAGTACAGCGAACACCATAATAAATAATAAAAATTACATCCAGATTCATAGACCATCTAGCGACGACTACAAGCACTAAAGCAAGCCGAAGGCGCGCCGCCGTCATCCCTCCTCCCTTGCCGGAGCCGGTCATAACTTGTTATAATAGACAATCCCGAAGTCGTTGTGCTACGGCCTCATAGGACCAACGCACCAGAACATCAACCCGATGAAGAGAAATGTAGATCGAAAGGATCCAACCTGAACACACAAGAACAAAGACTGGATGTGAGCAGATCCACCAAAGACAACCATCGACCTTATCCTGCGAGATCCGCCGGAGACACACCGTCACACGCCCTGCGACGAAGCTAGACGCACCATCGGAACGGGGCTAGGCAGGGAGAACCTTGTTCCATCTTTAAGAAGTTGCTGTTGTCTCGTCTTCCTGAGCAGGAGACAAACCCTAAGAAAAACAGAGCCCTCCCGCTGGCAAGACCAGAAATCCACCATGCACTCATAGCCTTAAGGCCACAGGAGACGTGCCAGATCGGCGCTGCCGCCGATGGAAGGCAGAAACCCTAGCCGCCTTTCCTTGGAGGAGAGACGATCACGGTGGGTTTAATCGCTGCCACCTATAAACCATTTGATTAATCCCTTTACAATTTTTTTAAGAGGGAGGCAAAATATTTGCCTCATTGATTAATTAAGAAGAGAGTTTCCCATTTAATTTACGAAAAATTGGACGAAAACCGATACAAACAACCCATATATAAGGTCATCTAAGATGCCACTCTATGATACTATGCATTACGGAGGTGCTACCATACACTAGTATTATATACATGATACTCCCTCCGGTCCTTTTTACTCTGCACATTGGATTTGCCGAAAGTCAAACTTAGCTAAGTTTGACCAAATTTATATTAAACATTATTAGCATCTATTATATCTAATAAATATAATATAAAAATATATTCCGAGATGAATCTAATGATGTTGGTGTTGTTATGTAAATGTCAATAATTTTTTATATAAACTTGGTCAAAGTTGGATGAGATTGACTTCAGACAAACCTAATATGCAGAGTAAAAAGGACCGGAGGGAGTACTAACTTATCATACTACCCATTACGAGCGGCCTGGTGAATCTATGGCCCCATGTCTATTCCCCATTAAATATTACTCCTATAAAAATTGATGTTATCAATTTTATTTTGCTGTTCTATATTACTATCCACCACTATTTGTTTTTAATCTTGTAACTCGCACAACCCTTTGTTACTTTGGGAGCAAGCAGTTGTCTTGGTTGTGTGCAGGTGTGTGCAGGTGCTGCTTATCTTGGGAGCAAGCAATTATCTTGTTTGCACTACACAACTTAGCCACGACAACCAACATAAGGCTAACTGGGTCAACGTACCTCCCCACCCAAATCGCCTAGAGAACTTGGCAAGTGGGTGGCAGGACCTAGCCAAATTAGAGAAGAAGACATGCCTGGAGTGTTGGTGATGGCATACATAGTGCCCAGGAGGCCCATGCTCTTGGGGAAAACCCAAACCGAAAACTAAGACACCTCAAGCTCCAACTCCAAGGACTCTGCGAGAAGCCAAGGCGGCGCCTTGATGGACACGATGTCGGGATGCCGTTGCTGCCTGTTCCAATGAACCAGAACAAGGGTTTCCCCAGCACTAGAGAAGAGACAAGGTCAAGATCAAAACAGAACCCCCAAGGAGGACATGACACCTGCAAACATCGTTGCTACACTACTAGAAAAAGGCCTATAGATAATATGGACATTAATGGTGCACCATATATGTGGTGCGCCACTGCTATATAGCAGTGGCGCACCACATCCACAGTGCGCCACCATTAATAATTTTTTTTTCCAAAACTAGTAATGACGCACCAGGGGATAATGCACCATTACTAGTTTAACTAGTAATGGTACACTCATCTACTCGAAAAGTTACATCCGAATTCAACCAGGGTAGACCGTTGAAGATTTTTAGAATCCCAAAAACCTAAAAGAAAAAAGATACGGGGCATTTAAGATCTAAAGGGGAAATGGAAAAAAAAAATTCAAACTTAGTAGTAGCGCACCATTTGTTAGGTGCGCCACTAGTAACAGAAAAAAAAATTAGTTTTGATTTTTTTTGGAAAAAATGTTCAAAATATGATACGTAATATGAACAAAAGTTTGAAATATTTTTTTAAAATTTCATCACACTCATGAATATGAACAAAGTCCTAGACATCAACAATGTTTAATAGGATTGATATGCTAGATATATCAACAAGTGCCTGTTAAGTGAGCTGGTGCTGGGGTTGGATAGAACTCTGAAGTTAAGCGTGCTTGAGCTGGATACTAATGGCGCACCACGGGTGCGTCATTCCTGGTGCGCCATTAGTATTAATTACTAGTGGCGTGATGCTAGTGACGCACCTGTAGTGCGCTATTAATGGCCAAAACAGGTACACCACTAACAAGCATTTTCCTAGTAGTGTTACGAGCCGTCAGCCATGTGGAGATTTCGCCCCGGCCATGACAAAGTCCAGATGTGATGCCCGGATATTCAGGCAACAGTAATCCCACGTTAACGATGCCACATCACCCCGGTTACTGTTGCTAATCTCGTTAGTTCAAAACCGGTTCAAAAGTCAAATTCAAAATATGTCAAACAACAAAAATTTTCAAACTTTAAAACTAAAATGTTTGGAGCGTGCCAATTAATGTTTAGGAATTTAAGGCGAAGGAAACACACTTTTACATAATGCATAAATATTTTAAATTAAATTAAAATGGAAAAGGAAATAAATAGATAAAAAGAAAAAAAGAAAAACAAAAACTTAAACTAACAAAAAAAAGAGGGGAACCTCCCCCCCACGGACCACTAACCCAGATGGCCGGCCAGCCCACCTGGCCCAGCCGGCCCACCCCGCCGCCTTAACCCCTGCTCCCCCCGAAACCCTAGCGCCCCACTCCCCCACTTTCCCCCTCACGTCGCCACTCCCTCTCCCCCTCCCGATCCAATCTGGATCGAGGAGCAACCCCCACTCCCCTTGCTCCTTGCACCCCCTCTGCCCGAACTGGTTCGGGCACGGCGCCCCAACCCCCGTCGACGACGCTCACCGTTACCGCCTCCGATGCCGTTGGACCCCGCCGGAGCCGGAGCTCCCTCGCCGGCATGCCTCCGCCATCTCGCCAGACTGCTTCCTCTCCGGCGCCGTCGTCCCCGACCCTCGCTGCCCCGTGCCCTACATCACCGGTGAGGCCACGACCTCCCTCTCCCCTTCTCCCCATCTGTCGCCGGCGACCCACGTCTCGTCCGTGCCACCCCGCGCCGCCCGCTACGCTGGGGTTCGCCCCGCATGACCACGCCCGGCCACGCCCCCGCACCTCGCTCCCGCCTCCCTGCTAGTATTGATGCTTGGCCGCCTCCCGTGCCACCTGCCCGCCGATTGCGTCGGCGCTAGTCGTCGCTGCCGCGTGGTCCTGCCTGCTGTCGTTGTGCCCCAGCCGCCCGCGCGCTCGCTCTGGCCACGACCTTGCCTAGCGCCACCGCTGCTCCTCTGTGCCAAGACCCCTTCCCATCGGTGCCTAGCTCACTGGGTTCGCCCGTTCTCGGGCGCCCGCACACCCGCACCCATTCGGGCTGGCACCCGCGCGCCCGTTTACCCGCCCAGTTTGGTCCCTGTGAGCCTATGATGAGGGGGGCCGCCCCAGAACATTAAAAAAAATGAGAACATAAAAAAAGAATTGAAAATAAAATAAAATTATTTAATTAATAATTAATTAATTAATTAATTAGGACAACTAATTAACCTATGTTAGATAATCTAATTAACTAACTAATTTAGTTAATGTGTTAATTAATTAACAGTCACCGATAGGTGGGACCCACCTGTGAGGTTGACCAGGTCAACGGTCAGAGTTGACCGCTGACGTCATGCTGATGCAATAAATGTTTTCGAATTAAATTAATTCTGTTAATTCTAAAAATGATTTAAAACTTTGAAAATTAATATAAAATAAACCGTAGCTCAGATGGAAAAACTTTGTACATGAAAGTTCCTCAGAACGACAAGACGAATCCCGATACGCAGCCCGTTCGTCTGCCACGCGTCCCTAGCATAGTGAACCTGCAACATTCTCCTTCAGTTCATTTGTCCGAAAACGTGAAACACCGGGGATACTTTCCCGGATGTTTCCCCCTTTCACCGGTATCACCTACTATCGCGTTAGGGCACACCTAACACCGCTCATTGTCATGTCATGCATCGTCATGCTTATGTTTGCATTGTATTTACTATGTCTTCCCCCTATTCTCTCCGGTAGACTACGAGACCGACGCTGCTGCTGCCTAGTTCGACTATGGAGTTGACGACCCCTCCTTCTTGCCAGAGCAACCAGGCAAGCCCCCCCCTTGATCACCAGATATCGCCTATTCTTCTCTCTACTACTTGCATTAGAGTAGTGTAGCATGTTACTGTTCGGTTACTCCTATTCTGTTGCATAGCCTGTCATTGTTGCTAAAGTCGTTGATACCTTACCCGCAATCCTAAATGCTTAGTATAGGATGCTAGTTTATCATCATTGGCCCTACATTCTTGTCAGTCTGCCTTGCTATACTATCGGGCCATGATCACTTGGGAGGTGATCACGGGTATATACTATACATACTTACATACTATACATATGGTGACTAAAGTCGGGTCGGCTCGTAGAGTACCCGCGAGTGATTCACGGATTGGGGGCTGAAAGGACATTTGTCCCGACGGCCCTTTGTGTGGATCTTTGTGGCAGAGCGACATGGCAGGTTGAGACCACCTAGGTGAGAGGTGGGCCTGGCCCTGGTCGGTGTTCGCGGTTACTTCATAATAACACGCTTAACGAGATCTTGGTATTTGATCTGAGTCTGGCCACTGGCCTATACGCACTAACCAACTACACGGGAACAGTTATGGGCACTCGGTGTCGTGGTATCAGCCGAAGCCTTCGTGATGTCAGTGACTGAGCGGCGCGCACCGGATTGGACCGTAAGCCTGCTCTTGTATTAAGGGGGCTAGGTCCGCTTCCGGCCGCCCATGCAACGTGCAGGTGTGCAATGGGCGATGGGCCCAGACCCCTGCGCGCTTAGGATTTAGACCGGCGTGCTGACCTCTTTGTTGTGCCTAGGTGGGGCTGCGACGTGTTGATCTTCCGAGGCCGGGCATGACACAGGAAAGTGTGTCCGGCCAAATGGGATCGAGCGTGTTGGGTAATGTGGTGCACCCCTACAGGGAAGTTTATCTATTCGAATAGCCGTGTCCCTCGGTAAAAGGACGACCCGGAGTTGTACCTTGACCTTATGACAACTAGAACCGGATACTTAATAAAACACACCCAGAAAGGTTGCACAGACAACCTGGTGATCGCTTTTCCACAGGGCGACGAGGGGAGGATCGCCGGGTAGGATTATGCTATGCGATGCTACTTGGAGGACTTCAATCTACTCTCTTCTACATGCTGCAAGATGGAGGCTGCCAGAAGCGTAGTCTTCGATAGGAATAGCTATCCCCCTCTTATTCTGGCATTCTGCAGTTCAGTCCATCGATATTGCCTCTTTACACATATACCCATGCATATGTAGTGTAGATCCTTGCTTGCGAGTAATTTGGATGAGTACTCACGGTTCCTTTGCTCCCTCTTTCCCCCCTTTTCCCCCTCCTTCCCGGATGCCGCAACCAGACGTTGAAGCCCAGGATCCAGACGCCACCATTGACGATGACTCCTACTACACTTGTGGTGCCTACTACTACGTGCAGGCCGCTGACGACTACTAGGAGTAGTTTAGGAGGATCCCAGGCAGGAGGCCTGTGCCTCTTTCGATCTGTATCCCAGTTTGTGCTAGCCATCTTATGGCAACTTGTTTAACTTATGTCTGTACTCAGATATTGTTGCTTCCACTGACTCGTTTATGTTCGAGCACTTGTATTCGAGCCCTCGAGGCCCCTGGCTTGTAATATGATGCCTTATGACTTATTTTACTTTTAGAGTTGTGTTGTGATATCTTCCCGTGAGTCCATGATCTTGATCGTACACGTTTGTGTGCATGATTAGTGTACGATTGAATTGGGGCATCACAAGTTGGTATCATAGCCGACTGCCTGTAGGAATCCCCTTTCCAACTCGGCCAAAGTTGAGTCTAGAAGCCGAAAACTGTTTTACTAATTTTACTGTGTGGCTTACGGGCCCACGTCGCCATTGGGTGGTATTAGGATCTTTTACTCCTCAACCTTTACTCTGGGACTCTAATCTCTCCTCTATTTGGGTTAAATGATTTTACTAACACCGACTCTAGGTTCTCGTAACTACTTCCTCCCGGAGAGCCCTCACTCCAGATGATTGCTTAGTGCACCAGAAGATTTCAAAGATACTCTACGATGTTCTCCCGAGACACTTGTGCCCACCGCCCTTACAAACTCCCTACCATTGTTATATCCTTATGGATGACTATATACACATGCCATTCTTGCATTCAATCCTATGGATCTTAATATTACAAGATGACCCGAACTACTCTCCATTGCTCCGAGAATCCTTTGAGCTTACTGCCTTGCAGTTCTCACCACATGAATACACCCTACAAATAATTTCTCACACTTACTGAGTATCCCCTCATCCTCAGTTGATCTAGGCAATTCACAAAAATTCTTCGAAATGCTATTCGACCTTCTAAAAATCCTCAGCACCTTATTGCTATTGAAGTTCTTACCTTCCCGCAATATGGTTAATTCCATATATCTAGTCATCTTCGTTGGCATCCTTTGTCTTTATCAGTTTGAGTCCGTTGATTCAATACATTGCGAATGCCCGCAATCATCAAATGATCCTTATGAATTATCTTTCCGGCTTAGCCGTCATTTTTAGCTCGAGCTGGTTCTCGACCAATCAGATGGTCGTCGATTGTACCCCTAAGACTATTCAACTTATCCAGCCCTAATCAGAGCGTTGCTTCTGATCCCTTGACTGGGAATTCATAATTCTTGTGCAATTAAGCTTTGAGTTAGTCAGTTTTTTCTATAATCCGACCCCCTTGCATTCTTTCTTCTTCTGGTTGAGTACCGATGCTCACATCAGATCCCTTGTGGACCACCAGATCCTTTATGGATTTCATCCAACAACGTCCTTCATATTCAATAACTTTGTGAGTCTTTTCTCGGGTACATAATGCCTTTGGTAATTTGTATCCTCTGCCTTGTCGAACATGCTCTGCTTTCGAGCTTGTGTTATCTACTTCTGAAGTTTGTGGTATATGTTCCTAAGAGGCCCTGATGGGTTGAATCTATGCCTTTTCTAATCTTGTGAACCCGGAAACTACTACGGGTCATAATCTACTGATGTTATGCCAGATAAAATTTCAACATTACAACTTCGTCGAAGGCGAGAAGTGAGTGAAAGGTTATGCATTAGGGAACTGGGAGTCAACCTGGAACTTTGTGTTCATGCCCATGGACACGATGTAGATCCTATCATGGAAGCTTCCTGTGATAATAACTATTTCCTTGATAAATATTCATCTGGTATCTGTGAAATGATCCTTTGCAATCGTGGTTCCGACCATGATTGTTCTTCTTTGATCCATTTCTCAGACAAGTTAAAGCACTTGTCTTCTATAGATCAATGCTCCTGCCCAACCTCTATTAGGATCTACCTTCGAGTAATACCCCTGGTATCTCGAGGATATCGTGCCATTGAACTACATCTTATGAACTTTTGTTCAAGTAATGTCTTTCCTTTGTCGTAATCACTCTACGGGTTCTGGGTTGTTGTCAACCGAGGACACCGACTAATGAAATTATTCCGCACTACAAATCAAATAACCCTAGTATTTTTACTAGGAAATTCTGAACTCAATCTGGTCATTCCTAGACTATCGGCTGCATCCTGGTCTTGCTATCTTTGACTGTGCTACCTCGTCTTTCTCTGGTGCATGAATTCTTCAGTGTGTGAGCACGACTTACATCGAGCTTTCAACATCATGTTGCTTGTCTTGAAAGGCAATTTGGTTCCGAGCTTGCATCTTATATATTGATCCTATAACTTGCCACTTCGTCATTTCCTTGCTTGTAGCTGTTGTTGTTTGATTGCATCCTCTTGAAACCTCCTGGCAAATGTGTCGGATCACCTTCAACACTTTGACTTCTTCCGAGATGTCAACTATGTTCATGATGAGAAATACCCTCCTTGCCTTCGATGATTTTTATTATCATCGACAACACCCTTGACTTCCTTTCATCGCGAACTTGTCCACATTATGAATACAACTTGCTCTCCAGCTAGTGTTGTGTTCTGCCTTGAAGTATTACTGTCTTTTATGTCGAGAATGTTGTGGGGATTGCTCCACCTCTTAGAAATTCTCGGTATGATGATACTTCTCACCATCACCATTTTTCCTTGGTCCCCGTGTTGTTTTTAACCGGGATACCAATATGCTAACGATGCTGCTTGAGTTCTGTACTTCTAGAAACCCTATTGCTTTGAATTTAATGATCGATAGTTTGTTCTTAGACTGTTGGTTATTGAATCATCACTCTAACATTATCTTGCTACCTAGGCCATATTTCGGGCACACCTTTCAACTAATGATTGATGGTGTATGTTTTCCTTGAGCATACAACACTATATCATTTGAATTGACAAGTGTTATCTCCTTGTTCACATTATTGTGGGAATCCATCCGTTAGGAATTCTCGATGAATTGTCGCTGAGCCCATCAGCCACCTCGTCATCCCCTCCTTGGTTTAATGATGAACTATTGTTTCAGGAACCCGCTCCCATAGTTCATTTCCCGAGAATCTTGCAACGTCATTTCGTCGATTTGTCTTGCACCTTTTCTTATCGGACATCCTGAGTCTGAGGTATCATGACACCAATCGGATCTGAATCTCGGTCAGATATGATGGTTGGGACAACTTTCCAGGAGTTATGATGTTGGTCCTTTGATGACCTGGAAATATGATGTCATGCCTAGCACCCCTGGCTAGAGGACCTATAATTTCTTTTGCAAGGATAACCATTCTTCCTAGAGGAAATTGTAGGACTTGTTTTATAAGTTGCTCCTGATGGATCATTTGTGTATCCAAAGTCCGGCCCTTAATTGAAACAGCATCTCATTGCTACCTCAAAGCATGACTATGATACCCCGATCATCAACAAGAACATTGGAGGCGCGATGCTAAATGTTTCTTGGTCAGTTATCCAAACACCGTTGTTTGGGCAACATCTTGATTAATCCTTGCCTCTTTATCTGAATGGTTGGGTACTTCCACTCCTACCCTGTATGCCATGTTCTGCTTGTCCATGGGAAGGATATACTCCTAATAATTGTGTGTAATCACAATTTTCCTTTCCATTGTTCTGTTTAATCTGATAATCGTGTTTTCCTTTCCATTCTTTTGTTTAACCTTTCCTGTAATCTATCTTAACCGAGCAGAGATAATTCCATGCTTAGGTAAGCACCTTGTTGTATCACTCTGTCTGTAAGACCCTATTTCTATTGTTGATGACATTCCGGTAACCACCGATGGGTGAGAACTTTACCAATTGGTCCGCCTCGTTCAATGAGAAGAAAAATGGTTCTCTTCATTCCTCGACCTTGGTACCGACATTGTTGCCGACATAGCTGACAAGCTAACCATTAACATGCCTCCCTGTCGTGCCTGTGCAAGATGTCACCACCCTTCCTACTTTCAACCCACATGGTGGGCCCATAACCCACAGGTCCACTAGATCGAAACCTGACTCCTCTTTACATCCCGGATTCTAATGTATCCTTTGCACCTGGCTTCGTATGTGATTCACGAACTAAATTCTATACCATTATTCATCTTGGAATCAAACACCATGTTATTCTCGTTGTTCAAACCCCCATTCTAGCTTCTGCCTAGTCATCAAATGATTTCCTACCCGTTTGAATCTTTGGTACCATCGTATATTGCACTCAACGAATTCACTGAAATAAACTCGTGGGGTACCTCGTGTATTTCCCATTGAGTTCACCGTCAGATGCCCAGCTTTGTGGAGATGCGTTCTTTCAGAGTTTTTTTCCCCTTGGACGCGTTCGTAGGACGATGGAGATCCCGAAGAAAGGATGACGACCTGATCATGGTGACTTGAAGCAGACAAATGAAGGTATAGGGTAACGGAGCATGACCTATCGAGATGCATATGGGTGACACGGTGGTTTTAGCGAGTTCGGGCCTCTCACGGTGGAGATAACAACCCTACGTCTCGTGCTCCGGAGAGGCTTTGTTTTATCTGAGTATATATATGGAGATTACAATGTGTGTGTGGGAGAGAGGAACAGATCCCCATGCCTGAGCTATGTCCTGATACTAATGGTAAAAAGAGAGAGAGGTGGAAGAATAAGCCCCCCAAGTCTAGTGGTGGGGGTGGCTTATATAAAGTGCGCCACCCGCTCACCTCCTATGTTACAAAGTGGGGCATTAATGCCATAATGCCAGCCCACTACCAAGCCCTCACCATGAGAATGATGTCGACTGCTGATGACCCACAAGTATAGGGGATCTATCGTAGTCCTTTTGATAAGTAAGAGTGTCGAACCCAACGAGGAGCAGAAGGAAATGATAAGCGGTTTTCAGCAAGGTATTCTCTGCAAGTACTGAAATAAGTGGTAACAGATAGTTTTGTGATAGGATAAATTGTAACGAGCAACAAGTAACAAAAGTAAATAAAGTGCAGCAAGGTGTCCCAATCCTTTTTGTAGCAAAGGAAAAGCCTGGACAAACTCTTATAATAGGAAAAGCGCTCCCGAGGACACATGGGAATATCGTCAAGCTAGTTTTCATCACGCTCATATGATTCGCGTTTGGTACTTTGATAATTTGATATGTGGGTGGACCGGTGCTTGGGTACTGCCTTTACTTGGACAAGCATCCCACTTATGATTAACCTCTATTGCAAGCATCCGCAACTACAACAAAAGTATTAAGGTAAACCTAACCATAGCATGAAACATATGGATCCAAATCAGCCCCTTATGAAGCAACGCATAAACTTCCCAATGCCTTCCTCTAGGCCCAAATAATGGTGAAGTGTTATGTAGTCGACGTTCACATAACACCACCAGAGGTTAGACAACATACATCTTATCAAAATATCGAATGAATACCAAATTCGCATTACTACTAATAGCAAGACTTCTCCCTTGTCCTCAGGAACAAACGTAACTACTCACAAAGCATATTCATGTTCATAATCAGAGGGGTAATATTGTGCATAAAGGATCTGAACATATGATGTTCCACCAAATAAACCAACTAGCATCAACTACAAGGAGTAATCAACACTACTAGCAACAATCCCGGACTTGGAGACAAGAATTGGATACAATTGATGAACTAGGGTTTGGAGATGAGATGGTGCTGGTGAAGATGTTGATGGAGATTGCCCTCTCCCAATGAGAGGAGCATTGGTGATGACGATGGTGATGATTTCCCCCTCCTGGAGGGAAGTGTCCCCGGCAGAACAGCTTTGCCGGAGCCCTAGATTGGTTCCGCCAAGGTTCCGCCTCGTGGCGGCGGAGTCTCGTCCCGAAATGTTCTCTTCTATTTTTTTTCTCATCGAAAGACTTCATATGGGAGAAGATGGACGTCGAAGAGCCACCAGGGGGCCCACGAGGTATGGGGCGCGCCCAGGGGGGCGCCCCCACCCTCGTGAGCAGGGTGTGCCCCCCCTGGCCTTCATCTTTGGCGATGATTTTTCTTTATTTATTCTAAGGTATTCTGTGGAGTTTCAGGACTTTTGGAGTTGCGGAGAATAGTCCTTCAATATTTGCTCCTTTTCCAGCCCAGAATTCCAGCTGTCGGCATTCTCCCTCTTCATGTAAACCTTGTAAAATAAGATAGAATAGCCATAAGTATTGTGACATAACGTGAAATAACAACCCATAATGCAATAAATATTGACATAAAAGCATGATGCAAAATGGACGTATCAACTCCCCCAAGTTTAGACCTCGCTTGTCCTCAAGCGAAAAGCCGATAACAATAAATATGTCCTCATGTTTAGAGGTAGAGGCGTCGATAAAAATAAAATACGGTCATGAAGGCCTCACGATTACTTCATAACAGCAACATATATAAATTTTGTCATATGATTACTTATGTTCTAGTGATGGTCTTTTCACAAAGCCAAAATATGAATCAAAAACTTTATTGGGCACCAACAATTATAATCTCCGTCATTGAAGCAATTGCAATTTATCATAACATCGGAAAGAGTCTATGTCAGAGCTTAAAAGCAAGTCCACATACTCAACTATCACTTAGTCCTTCATAATTGCTAACACTCACGTGATACTTGTGGTTATAGAGTTTTAATCGGACACCGAGAAAGATAGGGGCTTATAGTTTTTGCCCCACAACCTTTTACCTCAAGGGTAATGTCAACAATAATAATTCACGCTCCCTCACATCCAATTCGATATATATATCATGTTCTTTCCAACATGCTGAGCTTGCCAAAGGATAAAATGAAAAAGGAAGGGTGAAGATCACCGTGACTCTTGCATAAGGTAGAGGATAATAATAAAAGATAGGCCCTTCGCAGAGGGAAGCAGAGGTTGTCATGCGCACAAAATCTTAATGCAAAAGAACGTCACTTTATATTGCCCCTTGCATGTGAACCTTTATTATGCAGTCCGTCGCTTTTATTGCGTCCACAACAAGTTCGTACAAAGCTTATTTCTCTACACTAATAAGTCATGCATATTTAGAGAGCAATTTTTTTATTGCTTGCACCGATGACAACTTACTTGAAGGATCTTACTCAATCCATAGGTAGATATGGTGGACTCTCATGGAAAAACTGGTTTAAGGGTATTTGGAAGCACAAGTAGCATTTCTACTTAGTGCTGAAGATTGGCTAGCATGAGGGGGAAAGGCAAACTCAACACGGTAGAGGAACCATGACAACATACTTTATCTCAGATGTAAGAGAACATAACTCATTATGTTGTCTTCCTTGTCCAACATCAACTCTTTAGCATGTCATATTTTAATGAGTGCTCCCAATCATAAAAGATGTCAATGATAATATATCTATATGTGCAATGTCTCTTTCCTTATTACTTCCTATTAATTGCAACAGTGACCAAAGCTATATTTGCCAACTCCCAACAACTTTAAATCATCATACTCTTTCTATGTGAAGTCATTACTTTCAATAAGATCAATATGAACTCTTGATTCTTTTTATTCTTTTTCTTCTAATCACCAAGATCATGGAAAAATACTCAACCCCTTGACTCAACATTAATCTTTATTATATAGCTCACGGACTCGATTACAAAGAAGGATCATAAAGCAAAACTCAAAACTAGATCATGCCATGACTTTATTCTACTAAATCAAGATACTACTAATAGGATCGAACTAAGAAAAATGGTAAAGATAGGAGTTGTGATGGTGATACGATACCAGGGCACCTCCCCCAAGCTTGGCAGTTGCCAAGGGGAGTGCCCATACCCATGTGATTATGTCCTCGGAGGTGATGGAGGTGGTGATGATGACGGTGGATAATCGCACATCGAGCGTAAAAGTTCCTCCAACTTGCGGATAATGTTCTTGAGCCCGGCAATATGATCCTTCAACAAAATATTCTCCTGTGTAAGATACTTGTTCTGTATGCGGGCTAACTCAATCATCTGGAAGGCTTCAATCTCTGTTGGAGTGAAAAGGTTAGGTAAAGGTTGAGGGATGTCTTCTTCTTTCACCACCGGAGCTTGAACCTCCATAGCCTTCTTGATCCTTTCATCCTTGTTGATCTCTTTTGGTTCCTCTCTTTTCAACTCTATCTTCAATAGCCAGGCATCCTTGTCTTCGTTGTTGGATGAGGGAGAAGTCATGGTGCTCTAAATCTGCAACAGAAATAGCTCGAAACGAAAACAGAGGATATTTGCGTGATACGAGAGTTAAAACCTTTGGGAGTATATATAATGAATTTTTATCGACCAAAATATGTATCGTGCAAGGAAACGGGGTCCGGAGGGCACACGAGGTGCTCATGAGGTAGGGGGGCGCGCCTAGGGGGGTAGGGCGCGTCCTCCACCCTCGTGGAGGCCTCGTGTCCTCCCCGGACTGCTACTTATTTTTCTATTTGTCCGAATATTCCAAAACGGAGAAATATTGCCTTAAAAATTGTTTTGGAGTCGGTTTACTTACCGTACCACATACCTATTCCTTTTCGGAGTCTGGAACGTTCTGGAAAGTGTCCCTTATGTACTCCTCCGGGGTTACGGTTTCAATGACATTAGTTTCAACATTTATAGGATTACCTGAGATATAGTGTTTGATCCTTTGACCCTTCACCACCTTCGGATTTGTGCCTGCGAAGTTGTTGATTTTTATGGCACCGGAACGATAGACCTCCTCGATAACGTAAGGACCTTCCCATTTCGAGAGAAGTTTTCCTGCAAAAAATCTTAAACGAGAGTTGTATAGCAATACATAATCACCTACATCAAACTCACACTTTTGTATCCTTTTGTCATGCCACCTTTTAACTTTTTCCTTAAACAACTTGGCATTTTCATAAGCTTGGGTTCTCCATTCATCAAGTGAGCTAATATCAAATAACCTCTTCTCACCGGCAAGTTTGAAATCATAGTTGAGCTCCTTAATAGCCCAATATGCCTTATGTTCTAGTTCGAGAGGTAAATGACATGCTTTTCCATAAACCATTTTATACGGAGACATACCCATAGGATTTTTATATGCAGTTCTATAGGCCCATAATGCATCATCCAGTTTTTTGGACCAATTCTTTCTAGACCTATTGACAGTCTTTTGCAAAATTAATTTGAGCTCTCTATTGCTCAATTCTACCTGACCACTAGACTGCGGGTGATATGGAGATGCAATCCTATGATTAACGTCGTATTTAGCAAGCATCTTACGGAAAGCACCATGAATAAAGTGTGAACCACCATCGGTCATTAAGTATCTAGGGACTCCAAACCTCGGAAAAATAACTTCCTTAAGAATTTTAATAGAAGTGTTATGATCGGCACTACTAGTTGGAATAGCTTCTACCCACTTAGTAATGTAATCAACAGCAACTAGAATATGAGTGTAACCATTAGAGGCAAGAAAAGGTCCCATATAATCAAAGCCCCAAACATCAAATGGCTCAATAACAAGTGAATAATTCATAGGCATTTCTTGACGTCTACTGATATTACCAATTCTTTGACATTCATCGCAAGACAAAACAAACTTACATGCATCCTTGAAGAGAGAAGGCCAATAAAACCCGGATTGCAATACCTTATGTGCAGTTCTATCTCCAGCATGATGTCCTCCATAAGCTTCGGAGTGACACTTGCGTCGGATCTGTTCCTGTTCATGCTTAGGTACACAACGTCTAATAACACCATCTACTCCTTCTTTATAAAGATGTGGGTCATCCCAAAAGTAATGTCGCAAGTCATAGAAAAACTTTTTCTTTTGTTGGTGTGTGAAGCTAGGCGGTATAAATTTAGCAACAATATGATTAGCATAATCAGCATACCATGGAGTACTAGAGAATTACTTATGACATTTAATTGCTCATCAGGAAAGCTATCATCAATAGGTAGTGGGTCATCAAGAACATTCTCTAGCCTAGACAAGTTGTCTGCAACGGGGTTCTCAGCTCCTTTTCTATCAACAATATGTAAATCAAATTCTTGAAGCAAGAGAACCCATCTAATGAGTCTAGGTTTTGCATCTTTCTTTTCCATAATATGTTTAATAGCAGCATGATCTGTGTGAATAGTTACTCTAGAATCAACAATATAGGGTCTGAATTTATCACAAGCAAATACAACCGCTAAAAGTTCCTTTTCGGTAGTAGCATAATTTCTTTGAGCATTGTCTAGAGTCTTACTAGCATAATGGATAACATTCAATTTCTTATCAACTCTTTGCCCTAGAACAACACCTACATCATAATCACTAGCATCACACATAATTTCAAAGGGTAAATTCCAATCAGGTGGCTGAACAACAGGTGCAGAGACTAATGCTTTCTTAAGTATTTCAAATGCTTCTACACAAATCATCATCAAAGACAAATGGTACATCTTTTTGTAATAAATTAGTCAGAGGCCAAGAGATTTTTGAGAAGTCCTTGATGAACCTCCTATAAAATCCGGCGTGACCAAGGAAACTTCTTATACCTTTGATGTCCTTGGGACATGGCATCTTTTCAATAGCATCAACCTTGGCTTTATCAACTTCAATACCTCTTTCAGAAACTTTGTGCCCCAAGACAATACCTTCATTAACCATAAAGTGGCACTTTTCCCAATTCAAGACAAGATTAGTTTCTTCACATCTCTGCAAAACTCGAGCGAGATTGCTCAAGCAATCATCAAAAGAGGAACCATAGACAGAAAAGTCATCCATGAAAACCTCACAAATTTTCTCACAAAAGTCAGAGAATATAGCCATCATGCATCTTTGAAAGGTAGCAGGTGCATTACATAAACCAAAAGGCATACATCTATAAGCAAAAGTACCAAAAGGGCATGTAAAAGTAGTCTTTGATTGATCTTTAGCTGACACAGGTATTTGAGAAAAACCAGAGTAACCATCTAGAAAGCAATAATGTGTATGTTTGCATAGTCTTTCTAGCATTTGATCAATAAAAGGTAAGGGGTAATGATCTTTCTTAGTAGCCTTATTTAATTTGCGGAAATCAATTACCATCCTATAACCTGTGATAATTCTTTGCAGAATCAATTCATCTTTATCATTAGGGACAACAGTAATACCTCCCTTCTTAGGGACACAATGGACAGGACTTACCCACTGACTATCAGCAACGGGATAAATTATACCTGCCTCCAGAAGCTTGAGTATTTCTTTTCTTACCACTTCTTTCATTTTAGGATTCAAACGTCGTTGAGGATCACAAACTGGTTTGGCATCAGCTTCCAAATTTATTTTGTGTTGACATAGAGTGGGACTGATGCCCTTAAGATCATCCAGAGTATATCCAATAGCGGCACGATGCTTCTTCAGAGTTTTCAATAAGCTTTCTTCTTCATGCTCTGAAAGGTTAGCACTAATAATAACAGGATATATTTTCTTTTCATCAAGATAAGCATATTTAAGATTATCACGTAACGGTTTAAGCTCAAACACGGGATCACCCTTGGGTGGAGGAGGATCCCCTAGGATTTCAACAGGCAAATTGTGTTGCAGAATAGGTTCCTGTTTAAAGAATACTTCATCTATTTCCCTTCTTTCATTTATGAACATATCATTTTCATGGTCTAGCAAGTAGTGTTCTAAAGGATCACTAGGAGGTACAACAATAGAAGCAAGACCAATAATTTCATCCTTACTAGGCAATTCTTCCTCACGATGTTGTTTACTAAATTTAGAGAAATTAAACTCATGAACCATATCATCCAAGCCAATAGTAACAACATTCTTTTTGCAATCTATGGTAGCATTAACAGTATGCAAGAAGGGTCTACCAAATATAATGGGACAAAAGCTATCTTGTGGAGAACCAAGAACAAGAAAATCAGTGGGATATTTGGTTTTCCCACACAAGACTTCAACATCTCTAACAATTCCTGTCGTGGAATTAACACGTCAGATGTCCTCATGAAAGGACTTAGTCGTGGAGCCATTGCAATGGGTTAGATTGAAGGGGTTAAACTGGACAAGGGACACGAGAGTTTATACTAGTTCGGCCCCTTCGAGGAAGGTAAAGCCTACGTCTAGTTGTGATGGGATTGATTGGGTTTCGATGACCTAGGGAGCGAAATACGCTTGCCTGAGTCTCGAGTTGTTCTCTGTCGTCCCTGAACCGCCGCCGGGTCGCCCCTTTATATACATAGGTTGACGCCCGGCTGGTCTACAGAGCCCCGAGGCCGACTCGTACAAAGTGTCTGGCTCGGTCTCCTTTCCTAACTTATATTACAAGTTTACATAGTCATGGCGTTTTACCACTATGGGCCCTAATCCGCTTCTGGGTTGCGGGCCTCTAAGCTTCATTAGTAAAACGCCATCTTCTGGATCTTCATGGGCTTCAACATAGTCGAGGGGGAACCGGGCCCTCCTGGCCGGTTTACACTTAGTTATATCCTCAACATTAGGCCCTAGATTGATTTGAATTTGTTCATGTCAATCTTCAATACTTCAAAGATATCTTGTAGGCGTCTTCTTGTATTTCCGTAAACCGCCATATTGTCTTCTCCTGTTAATTTTGTAAACTACCGTGACGTCATCTTCTAAACACAGCAACAGTCCATCATGACATCATCTCTGTATAAAAAGATGAAAAATATTCCCTTCACTTAATGGTTATCCCGAAAATCGAGGCGACAGGCGCACTCATTCTGCCGTTTCAAGCTCCTTGATTATCGCGCCTGCCATTTTACTCTTCCTTTATAAATAAGGCCCGAGGGCCCTTCTCTCTTTTCCCCTTTTCGTGCCTTCTTCTTCCTCACGACGCCCAAGCTCAGAAGCTCCGCCGCCGTCCGCGATCCTTGAGAACTGCATCGACAAAGGAAGTTGCATCAACCTGAAACAGACCAGAAACTCGGCGCACCCCTTCACAGCGAATCTGCAGTGGTAAGTTTCCTCTTTCCTTCATTTTTAGATCTATGTTTAGAGTTTGCGAGCTCTTCTGTACAGTTCTTCATTCTTCTTCTTCGTCCTTCCTTCTGCCGCGGTAGTTTTGATCCAATAGCAGTGTAGATCTCATGCGGTAGTTACTCCGCATCCGTTTTTAATGCTAGCAGATCGTCCTTTTTCTTGTGTAGAGTACACAATCTTCCCTGTTCTGCTTAGCCCCTTTAGAGATCACAGAAAAAATTGCTTTACAGATGTGCGGTAGATCCAAATAAATTTGATCATTGTGTGAAACCTGTTTCTGTCAACACTTAGCAGAAATTTTCAATCCTGGCCCTTCTGCCTATGGGCGGTTTAACCTGTTGGTAGCCAATCCGCCATATATCATTAGCACTCTTTTAAACCGCCAACTGAACCTTGCATAGTATTTTCCCTCGGTTTAACACTGGATTGTACACCTTAAACCGTAATTTGTAAAACCGGCACTTGTTTTTTCCTTTCAGTTCCCCCTTCCGTAATGACGAAACAATTTGCTGCTTGCAATTGGGTTCCATCCCGGATCACGGAAACACAAATCAACGGTTATGTTACCACTGGTGCTTTAGCCTCAAAAAGAGTTCTCCACTTGCGAATTCCGGAATCAGAATGTCCACCTGAACCTCAAGAAGGAGAGGTGATTGTTTTTATGCAATACTTAGACCGGGGATTCAGTCCACCCGGATCAAAAAATTTCTGGGATGTCCTTGCAGGCTTCCAACTCCATCCGCAAGATATTGGTCCAAACTCTGTGTCCAATATATGCAACTTTCAAGTTTTCTGTGAAGTTTATCTTCAAGAAGAGCCAACCATGGAGCTGTTCTGGGATTTCTTTCATTTGAACCGCCGCACCGAATTCTCAGATGGTCCCAACATAGAGCTTGGCGGCGTTTCAATTCAAAAAAAGGAAAGAAGTCGACTTCCCTCATGAAAAACATCATAGCCATCCTAAAGATTGGAATCAGACCTTGTTTTACTGTCGGAACACTGCCCCTGATGGAGAAAATCCTTTGCCGGGTTATCGCCCTCACCGGCTTAGCAACGGCCACCCATTACCTTCACGCTTGACCACCGTAGAACGGAAGAATTTTGCTCCTCAACTCGCCTGGCTCCGGGCTCTGATGGCCAACGGTTTAACTGGCATTGATCTTGTCTGCTGCTGGGTTTCTTGGGGCATTTTACCTTTAAGCCGCTGCCCCGGATTGATGCATGAGTATACTGGTGATGTCAAAGACCCTCAACGATTTCATGAAATAGTAATGACCGATCTTGAAGTTACTGAATCGGTGAAGAAAATGCTTGATGAGCCGATGTCTGCATGCAGCAAAACCGGGTTGGCTCCGTTTTGCGTCTCCAATAAACCGCCAGCGGTAAAGTTCATCTAAATACTTTACTGATTTGCTTCCGTATTGACTATATACTAACCTTTCCTTGTCTTAATTTCAGGCTAACAGCTCCTTTTGGAAACAAACTAAACCGGTCCGGGCTCCTCGTGCAAAGACCAAGGCCACCAAGAAAACTGGCAAGAAGAAAAACACCGAGTCTTCTAATCTGCCAAAAGATGAAGAATCAGATGCTGAGGTAGAACTTGACTCACTTGGTTCCTTTTTCGTTCATCTTATTGACAATGACTCTTCCCAGGATGATGCTGAGGCCAGCCATGCAGAACATGTTGAGGTAATCCTTCTTTCTTCCGATTCAGATCTTGTACCGGTTCAAAGAGTTCGCCGCACAGTCCGGAAAGTAAAACAATCTCACCCCCTTGCTCATTTGGATCCAAAATTTTCTTTGAAGACACAGCAAGCTGAAGAACGTCGCACAACCTGGCATAGCGGTCAACAAATCACGTCGTCCGGTTTACCTGATACGCCACCCCAGAAACATCGTCCAGAGGTGACTTGTTCTCCTGAAAAACGTTATCCTTTGAAAGGTTTCTTTCGATGCCCTCTCAATCCGTCTGACCCGAATTACCAGGCTTCTTCCAACTCGTCTGGCGGCTCTTCAACCACTCAGCTGCCTCCTCTCAAAATCGTCGCTGGGTAAGTATATTACTCCTTAACTTGTTTGTTTCATTTGTCGGTTTACCATATTCTAACCTTTGATGTTGTAGCGGCAAGGCTCGATTAAGCAAGAAAGCCAAGACCAGCGACCTTATTATTGATGTTAATCCGGAGAAGACTCCAGAGCATCATGGCGAAGACCCTGAAGTTGCCATAGTCAGCTCTGCTGGGCAAAACCAAGATGCTGATGCTAACCCGCCAGAGGTTGAACCGAATGTAGAGGTTGATACTTCACATCCTCCTGCTCCTCCAAGTCCAACAGTGGAACAACAGGGCTCAACTACTGATCCGCCAAGCCCGGTTAACAAACCGCCAAGCCCTGCTACCAAGGCGCCAAGCCCTGTTAAGAATGTCAATTCATCCAGTTTGGCCAAAGATGATGACGTTGTTGTTACTGGCACTGCATATACCGCCCCTGGTAATCCGGTTGTTCTATCAAAGCACACTGCCAAGGATGAATTTGCTGCTATGAGCAAGGGGAAGGGGAAGACTGATTTGTCAGCTTATGTCGATCTCTCTGCTCAAGACCTTCACTCCGGCTTCTTGAACCGGCTTTACACATTAGTAAATCTGATGAAGGAGCGCTATGAGGTAAACAGTTTTGCTCTTTGTTCTGTACTTTCATTGCATTGTAGCCCCCAAGGGCCGGTTTGTCTTTGGAAAGTCAAACCGGGACTTTGTGTATTGCATACTGTACTTTATGAAATTTCCTTGTGTATTTATGATCAAACACACATTAGCCCCCAAGTGCCATGATTAAAACTTGTATTAATCCTTGGGACTTCAATAATCAGTAGAAAAATGATCCGCATTAGCCCCCAAGTGCCAAGTGTATAACTGGTTATATGCTTGGGACTTTAACAAAGATATTGACATGCTCTCTTACTGTTGCAGAGTGAGATAAACCAACAAGTCTCGCAAATTGCTGACCTTCAAGAAAATCTGAAATCCCAACAAGCAAAAACCACCAAGGCCAAGGATGAGTTGAGAACCGCCTTAACCACCATGGAGCAGCTCAAAGAATGGTTCAAGTCTGAGCAGGCCAACTGGGATACCGAAAAGGCTGTATTGCTGAAGCGGGCGGAAAACGCTGAGTCAACTCTTAAACCGGTGACGGAAGAGCTTACTGGATTAAAGTGCCAAATCAACGCCATGACCTCTGCAATATTTGGTAAGCATTGTTTACCAAGGCTTTACGAATACTCCGCTTTGAAATTGTTTCTGGTTAACATGAACTTCTTAAACCGCTATAGGTAGTCGCATTGCTCATCTGGGTTCTGATATGCGGAAGAAACTCAAGGCCGCATATACGCTAATTGAACAGCTGTATACCGGCGTCCAACGGGTTATCTGTGCCACTTCTTATGACAATGCGGCTCCAACACTGATCAAAGACATGCTGGACCGGCTATCTATGACGCCAGCGCAGATAGAAGAATTGAAGCGATCCGCTGCCCGGGCTGGCACTTTACTAGCACTGACTCGAGCCAAGGCATGGATAGCTGATCTTGATCCGGCTGATATAGCCAAGGGCTTCCCCAGTGCACAAGAAAACGGTGAAGTATTTGACAATGACGCCCTCAAACGGGTAACAAGGGAGACGCGTCCTCTAGCGAGTCAGTTGGCAGAAGAGGCTAACCTGACGGTTCACCGGTCCTTCTATGACGCAAACAACAAACGGGTTGAAGCTGTCATTCCTGAAGTGCAGAACCTTATTCCACCAATCCGTAAGCACACTTATGCCCCTGACGTTGATCCGGCTGAGCTTATAAGTGAAGTGGCTGTCTTTCAGGCTTTAACCCGGATTGACTAGACCACCAATGACTTCCAGCCATTAGATGGGGAGGAGGAGGCTGAACCGACGCCAGATGACCCATCTACTTCACATCAACCCGACGGTGAAGCTTAATCTGTCAATTCGGTTGATATGTTAGAAACTATCCGTTGTGAAACAATTCCATATCTTGGGCCTCTGTGCCTTGTAATAGGGTAGCAAAAAACTATTTTGATCTGCTGCCATCGTGCAGGAAGAGATACTTTATGGGATCCGCCATGTCAATGTCAATTTTGGTTCAGGTATCATAATATGCAACTCCTGTGTGCATAAAAAAGAAAAGGGTCCTGGCTGTTTACCGCTGGACGGGTCATAATGCCCAAGAAAAAGCCTGATTGAGAATCGAACTGTAAAAATATGAAATGATTCATACCTGTGATGTAATATCCCTGTTTAATTGACTGATCACATTTGATTGTAATAAGGGTGAACACCCAAATCTAAAATTCTTGTATAACTCCATCATGTACTGATGTCGTATAGTAAGGCATACCGGGTGATGATGCACACCAGATAACAAAAGCCAGGCCGGGTTAGCAAACTCCGGTTTAAGAATAAGGTCTGTCAACGTGTAGTTGCAAACCAAGCCGGTTTAAAGAATACGAGGCTAAGAAAATCGGTTTAACATAAAATTGAGCAAAACGCAAATAAAACCATGTAGTCGAGGCTTTTTGAGGGCTGCCAGGCCCAAATTCGAGGCTTTTTGTGGGCTGCCAGGCCGCTGAGTTGAACCATTTAACAAAGCCTTTTAAGATGGACCTCCAACTAACCAATCACCGTTTTCACTTTGACAAGTGCAGGGTCTCAATGAGAGTAACTGTCAAACGTTCGGAGGGCCGTGCCAGGATGACCTGAATAGGAGTGTCTTACTTGATGAAGGCAGGTTAACCCGGGGTTTTAGGTAAATATACCAGGCTTCCAAGCCGTGGGTCGATACCCAGCTACAAGGGTCCATTCAAACTCCTTGGTATTTGACACAAGGAGCCCCCAAGTAACGTGATGAGCTGTGCTCATTGGGTGCCTATGTTTGAGTTGTGCATAGCATCCAGACTCTCTTTGGCCCCTTGGGTGTGAAGATCCCAAGCTTTGTGGCGTGATAGCCGGTTTAACAGGTAGTACTCCGCTTTGTCAGCTAAAGCCCCCATGGAACTCAAACAATATTTGAGAAAAACAGCAGAAGCCCCGCTTAGAGCAAGGATGCTGATTTATTTATTGATCATAATATATACATTGTCGAAATATGTACATAAGAAGAGCCTATGGCTCAAGTGTAATAAGGCCGGAGGAGAGCTATGTTCCACGGTCGCCGGGTCTCCTCCTCAGAGTTGCGTGAGTTGTCTCGAACGTCAATGAGGTAGTATGATCCGTTGTGCAGATTCTTGCTGACCACAAAGGGTCCTTCCCAAGGCGGGGATAACTTGTGCATTTCGGTCTGATCATGGATGAGCCAGAGCACCAAGTCACCTTCTTGAAAGGTTCTTGTCCTAACCCGGCGGTTGTGATAACGCCGTCGGTCTTATTGATAAACCGCCGATTGAGCCATAGCCATATCCCATTTCTCATCTAACAGGTCCAGTGCCTCTTGGCGAGCTTGCATGTTGTCCACTTCAACATAATTAGCAACCCGGGGCGAGTCATGACGTATATCACTTGGAAGAACTGCTTCTGCCCCGTATACCATAAAGAAAGGCGTGTAACCTGTTGATCGATTGGGGGTGGTATTGATACTCCATAACACAGAAGGTAATTCTTCCACCCAACAACCCGGCGTCCGCTTCAAGGGAATCATGAGCCGGGGTTTAAGACCCTTTAAAATCTCTTGATTAGCTCGCTCTGCTTGACTATTGGATTGAGGGTGCGCCATAGATACTAGGTCAAGCCGGATGTGCTCTCTCTGACAGAAATCCTCCATCTCACCTTTGGAAAGGTTGGTACCATTATCCGTGATGATACTATGTGGATAGCCAAAACGGAAGATAATCTTTTTAAGAAATTGAACCGCCGTAGCTGCATCACACTTGCTAACAGGCTCCGCTTCAACCCACTTGGTGAATTTATCAACTGCCACCAACAGGTGGGTCTTCTTGTCCTGGGAATGTTTAAAGGGTCCCACCATATCAAGCCCCCAAGTAGCAAAAGGCCAAGTGATAGGAATCATCCGTATTTCCTGAGCCGGAACATGAGCTCTGCATGAATTTTTTTGACAAGCATCACATCGCTTTACCAGATCCTCCGCATCAACATGAGCTGTCAACCAGTAAAACCCATGACGAAAAGCTTTTGCAACCAGGGACTTTAAACCGGCATGATGACCACAATCCCCTTCATGAATTTCCCATAGGATCTCTTGGCCTTCTTCCGGAGAAACACAACGCTGAAATACGCCTGAAATGCTACAACGGTGTAACTCGCCATTGTGAATCACCATGGACTTGGATCGCCGGACTATCTGTCGAGCCAGAACTGTATCATCGGGTAGCTCGCCCCAGCTCATATACGCCAGATATGGAACCGTCCAATCCGGTACAACATTTAAAGCAGCCACCAACTGAGCCTCCGGATCAGGAACAACCAAATCCTCTTCTGTAGGCAACTTAACAGACGGGTTATGCAAGATATCTAAAAATGTGTTAGGAGGTACCAGTTTACGCTGAGATCCAAGCCGACTCAAAGCGTCTGTTGCTTCGTTTTTGCACTGATCGATATGCTCAACCTGATACCCTTTGAAATGACCTGCCACAATATCCACCTCACGCCTGTAAGCCGCCATGAGTGGATCCTTAGAATCCCAAGTACCAGAAACTTGCTGAGCCACCAGATCAGAATCTCCGAAACAACGAACTCGCCTTAAGTTCATCTCTTTGGCCACACGGAGACCATGGTGTAAAGCTTCATACTCGGCTGCATTGTTAGTACAAGGAAACATCAAGCCGAGGACATAGCAAATTTTGTCACCTCGAGGGGAAGTAAGGACAACTCCAGCCCCCGATCCTTCCAACTGCCTGGATCCATCAAAATGAATAGTCCAGTACGTATTATCCGGTTTATCTTCCGGTGCTTGCAACTCGGTCCAGTCATTGATAAAATCCACAAGAGCCTGAGACTTGATGGCTGTTCAAGGTACATATTTTAAACCGTGTAGACCAAGCTCGATTGCCCACTTTGCAACCCGGCCAGTTGCTTCCCTGTTTTGAATTATATCGCCCAAAGGAGCAGAACTAACCACTATGATTGGATGGCCTTGAAAATATTGCTTGAGTTTTCGAATGGCCATAAAAACCCCGTACACCAACTTCTGCCAATGTGGATAGCGTTGTTTTGACTCGATCAGGACTTCACTGATGTAGTATACAGGTCCTTGAACCGGATATTCCTTCCCAGCTTCTTTACGCTCAACCACAATTGCCACACTGACCGCTCGGGCATTGGCAGCCACGTATAACAGCAAAGGCTCATGATCAACTGGGGCTGCAAGAACCGGCGGTTCAACCAACTGCCGCTTTAGCTCCTCAAAAGCCGCATTGGCTGCGTCACTCCAGATGAAATCATCCGTCTTCTTCAACATCTGATACAAAGGAATTGCCTTCTCTCCCAAACGACTGATAAACCGGCTAAGGGCTGCAATCTGACCTGCGAGATGCTGAACATCATTGATACACTTCGGTATAGCTAGGGATGTGATTGCCTTAATTTTTTCTGGGTTAGCCTCAATGCCCCTGTTGGATTCAAGAAACCCGAGAAGCTTGCCTGCTGGAACACCAAAAACACATTTATCCGGATTAAGCATCATCTTGTAAACCCGAAGATTTTCAAACGTCTTCTTGAGGTCATCTATCAGTGTTTCTTTCTTCCTGGATTTTACCACAATGTCATCCACATAGGCATGAACATTACGCCCAATCTGCGTGTGAAGACAATTTTGCACACAACGCTGATAAGTTGCCTGAGCACTCTTGAGCCCAAAGGGCATAGAAACATAGCAGAAGGCTCCAAAGGGAGTGATGAAGGTTGTCTTCTCCTGGTCCTTAACTGCCATCTTGATCTAATGATATCCTGAATAAGCATCCAAAAAACTCAGGCGCTCACAACCCGCCGTCGCATCAATGATCTGATTAATACGCGGGATAGCAAAAGGATCGGCCGGGCAAGCCTTATTCAAGTCCATGTAGTCCACACACATACGCCAAGTGCCGTTTTTCTTAAGAACCAACACCGGATTAGCCAACCATTCAGGATGAAACACTTCGACAATAAACCCAGCAGCTAACAGCCGGGCTACCTCTTCACCAATTGCCTTGCGTCTTTCTTCATTAAAGCGACGAAGAAATTGCTTGATCGGTTTAAACTTCGGATCAATATTAAGAGTGTGCTCAGCAAGTTCCCTCGGTACACCTGGCATGTCAGAAGGCTTCCATGCAAAAATGTCCCGGTTCTCACGGATGAACTCGATGAGCGCGCTTTCCTATTTTGGATCCAGATTGGTGCTGATGCTGAACTGCTTGGATGAATCGCCAGGTACGAAGTCAACAAGCTTAGTCTCATCAGCCGGTTTTAAATGTAGGGTTGGGTCATGCTCAGTGGTGGGCTTCTTCAGAGGGGTCATATCTGCCGGATCAACATTCTCCTTATAGAACTTTAGCTCCTCTGTAGCACAAACCACCTTAGCATAAGCCACATCACCTTCCTCGCAATCCAACACGATTTTCGACTTCCATGAACCATGATAGTCCCTTTATGACCCGGCATCTTGAGCTGCAAATAAATATAACAAGGCCTTGCCATGAATTTTGCATAAGCCGGCCGCCCAAACAGCGCATGATACGGGCTCTGGATTCTCACTACCTCAAAGGTCAATGTCTCAGACCTAGAGTCATGCTCATCACCAAACACCACTTCCAAAGCGATCTTACCTACGGGATACGCCGATTTACCTGGTACCACCCCATGAAAAATAGTGTTGGACGGTTTAAGATTCTTATCTGTCAACCCCATGCGATGGAATGTCTCATAATACAGAATATTGATACTTCTTCCTCCATCCATGAGTTCTTTGGTGAACTTATAACCTCCCACCTGAGGCGCCACCACCAGAGCTAGTTGACCCGGATTGTCAACCCGGGGCGGATGATCCTCCCTACTCCACACAATAGGTTGTTCCGACCACCACAGATAACGTGGAACTGCCGGTTCAACAACATTGACTGCCCTTTTGTGAAGCTTTTGATCACGCTTGCACAGACTAGTGGTGAACACATGATATTGCCCACCATTCAACTGTTTTGGGTGACTCTGGTAACCCGACTGCTGCTGATTCCCTTGATTATTCAGCTGGTTATTACCACCTTGGTTGTTCTGGTTGCCATGATTATTCTGAAACCCAGAGTTTGAACCGCCGCCACCATGGAAACCTGGACCTGAACCACCCAACGGACCCTGATCATACGGAAAAAAAAATCGGAGTTTTTGAATTCCTTCATAATGTTACAATCCTTCCAAAGATGCGTTGTAGGAACTTCCTTGGTCCCATGCTTTGGACAGGGCTGATTCAACAAATGCTCCAGATTCATCGCCCCGCCGCGCTGGGGCGGTTTACCTTTTCGGTGCTGCACATTAGCGTTAGCCACAAAATCTGAATCCGCTTTACGCTTACCATTATTCCCATGGCCTCCTTGGTCGTGCTGCTGTCCCTTTGCACCACCATTCTTTCCCTTCTCCGGTTTCTCATTATCAGAATCGGGATCCTTGGTATTATCAGAATCGACATATTTTACCCAGGCTGCCATGAGGGTCCCCATGTCGTTGCAGTGGCGCTTGAGCCGTCCCAACTCATCTTTAGTGACTTAAACCGGCAATTGCGCTCCAGTGTGATAATCGCTTGACCAGCGTTAATTTGGTCGGACGAGTGCAACACTTCTGAGACCCGACGTACCCAATGAGTTGTGGACTCGTTCTCTCCTTGAACACAAGCATCCAGATCCACAATGTACATGGGCTGTTTGCACATGTCTTTGAAATTGGCTATAAACCGGGCCTTCAACTGATCCCATGACTCGATGGAATTAGCTGGTAGATTTTTCAACCAAGTATGGGCTGTTCCCTCTAACATCATCGTGAAGTACTTTGCACAAGCTCCTTCATCTACATCCATCATCTCCATTGCCATCTCATAACTCTCGACCCACGCCTCAGGTGGCTGATCTGCCGTGTAATTAGGCACTTTGCGTGGACCCTTGAAATCTTTGGGCAGACGCACATTACGGAGAGCCGGAATAAGGCACGGTACTCCCCAGGTACTGAAGGCAAGCCCGGTGCCTCGGTCAACTGACGCTGCTGGCTGAACCGAGGCGGGTTGATAACGACCCAAAGCGGCATCCCTTCGTGCCCTGCCATGATCCACCACATCTTGAGCATTGCGATGCCGCGCGCTGCTAGATACCTCCGGTTCATCCATACACCTGCTATAACTTGGGCTCGGACGAGGGGTTGAATGAATTCTATCCCGGCTATATGAATAAGCCTACTACTGCACCACGGCGGTTTGAAGAAGGTCTCTCGCCCGCCGCGTCTCGACTGCTGTATTGAATCACCCTCC
This sequence comes from Triticum aestivum, assembly GCF_018294505.1. Lineage (NCBI taxonomy): Eukaryota > Viridiplantae > Streptophyta > Magnoliopsida > Poales > Poaceae > Triticum > Triticum aestivum. The sequence goes on along the minus strand of NC_057795.1, from coordinate 96,235,978 downwards.
ATCGGAATAGCTGCCAGGCATGAGGCTGCGGCAATCATGTTATCCAGAGGGCTCGAGAAGTGGCCCGGTGGTGTAGACACGTATTGCAGCGGGTTATCTGTTCGTCGGGGTGGATCCATCATCTGTAGTTGATCCGGAGCTGTCCTAGGCGCCTCAGTCCGGTTTGCAGCTGCTGGACTGCTCGGCCCAACGCCTGGCGTCTGAAAGAGATTTAACCCTTCGTAAACCGGCGGCAAACGTGACCGGTACTTCCTTCGCATTACATCCACTGAAGCGGTCCGATCCAGCATGAGCTGGTAATTCTGTGCCTGTATCCGCTGTGATTGGGCATCCAAAGCGGCCCGTTCTTCAGCCATCCTAGTATCCTCAGCTGCTAGGTCCTCCTTAGCCTGTGCTATTTGGTCCTTCAGTTTCGCAACATCCGCGTTGTGCTGATCCTGCGTCTCCGGAGTGACTGTCACGGTTAACAAGGTCGCCCAAGCGTCCATCAAACTAGAGAGGACTTGCGCCGGACGGCGCGCCGGGACTCCTGCCGCGGCTGCTGATCCGGTATTCATTGCTGTGCTAGATGAAGACTGCAATGTGGGCTGTGTTCCAGCCATGTAAACAGCAACCCGACTTGGCGGTTCAAGGAGGTCCGGAATATTGTTGCCATCGGAATATCCTTCGAACGCACCGCTATGAATCTGGTACAAGGACTCAGTTTCGCCAGTGGATGATTCACCATCGGAGTATACGGCTGTCTCGCCTTCAGACACCGGTTCAGATCCGATCCCATGGACACATCCTACGAACGCACGCTTCACGGCGGGCCTAACCCGGGCTGGACTCGCACGCTGAGCCGTTTCGACGAGGTCGGTGCAGATGTCCGGCTCAGGGCCCGGTTCGCCGATCTTGCCGATGAAGACATGAATTCCGCCGAAGGGAACCCGGTACCCGTACTCGATCGAGCCGGCCTCGGGGCCCCATCCTTTGTTGTCGATGTAGAGCTTGTCGCGACGACTTTTGGTCATCCGGCCGATCACGTACCCTTAAGTCCTTCAGAGCAGCCCTTCAAGAACTCGACACCATCGTGTGATAGCCCCACCGTGGGTGCCAACTGTCGTGGAATTAACACGTCAGATGTCCTCATGAAAGGACTTAGTCATGGAGCCATCGCAATGGGTTAGCTTGAAGGGGTTAAACCGGACAAGGGACATGGGAGTTTATACTAGTTCGGCCCCTTCAAGGATGGTAAAGCCTACATCTAGTTGTGATGGGATTGATTGGGTTTCGATGACCTAGGGAGCAAAATACACTTGCCTGAGTCTCGAGTTGTTGTCTGTCGTCCCTGAACCGCCGCCGGGTCGCCCCTTTATATACACAGGTTGACGCCCGGCCGGTCTACAGAGCCCCGAGGATGACTCATACAAAGTGTCCGACTCGGTCTCCTTTCCTAACTTATATTACAAGTTTACATAGTCATGGCGTTTTACCACTATGGGCCCTAATCCGCCTCTGGGCTTCGGGCCTCTAAGCTTCTTTAGTAAAACACCATCTTCTGGATCTTCATGGGCTTCAGCATAGTCGAGGGGGAACCGGGCCCTCCTGGCCGGTTTACACTTAGTAGCTATATCCTCAACAATTCCCATTGGAGATATAATATCTCTATTTGCAAGTTTAATTGTAATGTCAATTTCTTCTAACTCAGAGGTGCAATCTCATGCATAATGTCTTTGTATAAGCCAATGGGTATAACACTAGCACTAGCACCCATATCACATAAGCCATGATAACAATGATCTCCTATTTTAACAGAAATAACAGGCACGCCTACCACATGTCTATGTTTATCTCTATCACATGGTTTAGCAATTCTAGCAGTTTCACCAGTGAATTGAATAACATGCCCATCAATATTATCAGACAAGAGATCTTTAACAATAACAATATTGGGTTCTACTTTGACTTGCTCAGGGGGTGTATAAGTCCTAGTATTGCTTTTACGAACAACAGTTGAAGCTTTAGCATGATCCTTCATTCTAACAGGGAAAGGGGGTTTCTCAACATAAGAAGTAGGAACAATAGGATCATTATAAGTGACAATCTTTTCTTCAACTTTAATAGGTGCAGCTGCTTTTACTTCTATGGGAGGATGATATTTAAACCACTTCAACTTGGGGAGATCAACATAAGTAGCAAAAGATTCACAGAAATAAGCTACTATCTCAGAGTCAAGTCCATATTTAGTGCTAAACTTACGGAAAATATCGGTATCCATAAAAGATTTAACACAATCAAACTTAGGTGTCATACCTGACTCCTTACCTTCATCGAGGTCCCAATCTTCAGAGTTGCGTTTAATTCTATCCAATAAATTCCATCCAAATTCAATAGCTTCATCATAAAAGAGCTAGCACAAGAAGTATCGAGCATGGTGCGATTATTATCAGAAAGCCGAGCATAAAAATTCTGGAGAATTGTCATTTTGAGAGCTCATGATTGGGGCATGAATATAACATTGATTTAAGCCTCCCCCAAGCTTGAGCGATGCTTTCTCCTTCGCGAGGCCAAAAATTATATATATAATTGCAATCACGATGAACAAGATGCATAGGGTAATACTTTTGATGAAATTCCAATTTCAATCTTTTATAGTTCCATGATCTTGTATCATCACATAGCCTATACCATGTCAATGCGTCTCCCTCCAAAGATAAAGGGAAAGCCTTCCTCTTAACGGCATCTTCGGGTATACCTGCAAGCTTAAATAGTCCACAAATATCATCCACAAAGCGTAGATGTTCGTCAGGATGCTTTGTTCCATCTCCTGCGAAAGTGTTAGCTAGCAGTTTTTCCATCATACCCGAAGGAATCTGAAAAGCAGTTTCATTTTCAATGGATTCAGTAGGTTCAGTAGGTTGAGGAGCAACTCTTGGCTCAACTGGATGGGGTGAAGATACCCCGAACAAGCCCCTCAAGCAATTACTTTCCATGGTAACAAGTGACAGAAAATTTCAGCACACTAAATAAATTTTTCCTTACCAAATTCCACCTACCAAAGGCGCTTCACTCCCCGGCAACGACACCAGAAAAGAGTCTTGATGACCCACAAGTATAGGGGATCTATCATAGTCCTTTCGATAAGTAAGAGTGTCGAACCCAACGAGGAGCAGAAGGAAATGATAAGCAATTTTCAGCAAGGTATTCTCTGCAAGTACTAAAATAAGTGGTAACAGATAGTTTTGTGATAGGATAAATTGTAACGAGCAACAAGTAACAAAAGTAAATAAAGTGCAGCAAGGTGGCCCAATCCTTTTTGTAGCAAAGGACAAGCTTGGACAAATTCTTATAATAGGAAAAGCGCTCCCGAGGACACATGGGAATATCGTCAAGCTAGTTTTCATCACGCTCATATGATTCGCGTTCGGTACTTTGATAATTTGATATGTGGGTGGACCGGTACTTGGGTACTGCCCTTACTTGGACAAGCATCCCACTTATGATTAAACTCTATTGCAAGCATCCGCAACTACAACAAAATTATTAAGGTAAACCTAACCATAGCATGAAACATATGGATCCAAATCAGCCCCTTACGAAGCAACACATAAACTAGGGTTTAAGCTTCTGTCACTCTAGCAACCCATCATCTACTTATTACTTCCCAATGCCTTCCTCTAGGCCCAAATAATGGTGAAGTGTTATGTAGTCGACGTTCACATAACACCACTAGAGGTTAGACAACATACATCTTATCAAAATATCGAACGAATACCAAATTCACATGACTACTAATAGAAAGACTTCTCCCTTGTCCTCAGGAACAAACGTAACTACTCACAAAGCATATTCATGTTCATAATCAGAGGGGTAATATTGTGCATAAAGGATCTGAACATATGATGTTCCACCAAATAAACCAACTAGCATCAACTACAAGGAGTAATCAACACTACTAGCAACCTATTAGCACCAATCCCGGACTTGGAGACAAGAGATGAACTAGGGTTTAGAGATGAGATGGTGCTGGTGAAGATGTTGATGGAGATTGCCCTCTCCCGATGAGAGGAGCGTTGGTGATGATGATGGTGATGATTCCCCCCTCCCGGAGGGAAGTGTCCCCGGTAGAACAGCTCTGCCAGAGCCCTAGATTGGTTCCGCCAAGGTTCCGCCTCGTGGCGGCGGAGTCTTGTCCCGAAAGGTTCTCTTCTATTTTTTTCTCATCGAAAGACTTCATATGGGAGAAGATGGACGTCGGAGAGCCACCAGGGGGCCCATGAGGTAGGGGGGGGGGGCGCCCAGGGGGGCGCCCCCACCCTCGTGAGCAGGGTGTGGGCCCCCTGGCCTTCTTCTTTGGCGATGATTTTTCTTTATTTATTCTAAGGTATTCCGTGGAGTTTGAGGACTTTTGGAGTTGCGCAGAATAGTCCTTCAATATTTGCTCCTTTTCCAGCCCAGAATTCCAGCTGCCGGCATTCTCCCTCTTCATGTAAACCTTGTAAAATAAGAGAGAATAGCCATAAGTATTGTGACATAACGTGAAATAACAGCCCATAATGCAATAAATATTGACATAAAAGCATGATGCAAAATGGACGTATCAACTGCTTTGTTGCCTGCTGGTCTTCGTATATCCGAGTGAGTCGTACGGTCGAGTGGTGAACTGTCATCAGAGTGGATGGTATACTGCTTGGTTGAGTGGATAGTATGTCTGTATGAAATTTATCTGGACCCACATGTTGTGTGGACCCCATGCTTTATGATACTTTGACCCTTCGTGGTCCTACCTGTTATGTGTATCCCCAACATTAGCCCCCTAATCGATTGCGATTTTGCAGAACGAGTTTGTGGAAGACACAACTTGGCCCGAGTGATTACGGAAATACTCGGTACCTGTCATCGTACTTTCAGACAACCAAGGTTTGAACAAAATCTCAATGGATTCTGGCACTGCGCTTCCGACTGATCTGGGGTAAGTGCCCGCGGGGAGGAACTTGGTTACATTCGATCATCTCTCGGAAGAGGTTAACTCGTGATCAGAATATGGATGTCTCATTAAATCCAGGCAACAAGATCGATGCATGGACTGCTCGCTCGGTGAGATGCCATTCTTATCCCGGAGGAACGTCAATACGAGTCGGCTCTAGATCCAAAATTATGAGTTTCACGCTTTGAATCCTAGAAGAAGGCTCAAAACAGGTCCACGGAGGAGCCTTAAACACACCTTATAGCAGTTTTTTTGGAGTGATTTGGAGCTGGTCCTGCATCGAGTAACTGATTACTCGAAATTTCTTCACGCCTGGAACGTGTCTTTTTTTGTTGTTTGGCCGTCACTCGGACCGGGCGGACCATTCTGAGTGGATACCATTCCAGTGGGGGCACGCTGAGTGCACCCACTGGGTGTAGTCCCCGAGACTGTAGTCGACTGCGGGCAGTCGGCGGGAGTCTTAGAGCCTATCTTTTTGTTGTTGTTTATCACTCGGATTGGTCATGTCGTACCGAGTGGAGATTACTCCAAAGGGGGAACACTTAGTGCACCCACTGGGTGTAGTCCCCGAGACCGCCATCGACTGCGGGCAGTCGGCGGGGGTCTGAGAGAACGAAAACTGTTTTTAGCTGGTACTGATCGAACTTGTTCTTCTCTCGGATTGGTTTCTGTTTGCTTGATACAGCTTCTGAAGAGGAATCAACAATCAACTAGTTGGACGATCCTTGAGCAGCATTGATCAGCTCATCAGCAAGGCCCTCAGCAATGGTCTTAACGTTCCTGTCTTAGCTCACCAGCAAGGCACTCAGCAATGGTCTTGACGTTCCTGTCAGCCGTCTGCTTTGGCGCCAGCCGTTGGATGGGCCTTTGACAGTGCGCACAATCTCGCCCTTCTTCTTGATGGTGCAGCCCTGAAGTGGTGGTCGTGGCTAACCCGCACTTTGCTAAGCCCCCCGAGTGGGAGGATTGCTCACCACTCGGTCAGATTTTTCAAACTTAGGCAAGTACTGGACTGCAACTAATCCTCCGAGTGGGAGGATCGCTCACCACTCGGTAGGATTTTTCAAACTTAGGAGAGTACTGGACTGCAGCTAAGCCCTCGAGTGGGAGGATTGCTCACCACTCTTTAGGATTTTTCAAACTTAGGCGACTACTAGACTGGAGCTAAGCCCCCGAGTGGGAGGATTTCTCACCACTCGATAGGATTTTTCAAACTTAGGCGAGTACTGGACTGCAGCTAAGCCCCCGAGTGGGAGGATTTCTCACCACTCGGTAGGATTTTTCAAACTTAGGCAAGTACTGGCCTGCAGCTAAGCCCCCGAGTGGGAGGAATTCTCACCACTCGATAGGATTTTTCAAACTTAGGCGAGTACTATACTGCAGCTAAGCCCCCGATTCCGAGGATTGCTCACCACTCGGTAGGATTTTTCAAACTTAGGCGAGTACTAGACTGCAGCTAAGCCCCCGAGTGAGAGGCAGGCTCACCACTCGGTAGGATTTTTCAAACTTAGGCGAGTACTGGACTGCAGCTAAGCCCCCGAGTGAGAGGCAGGCTCACCACTTGGTAGGATTTTTCAAACTTAGGCGAGTACTGGACTGCAGGTAAGCCCCCGAGTGAGAGGCAGGCTCACCACTCGGTAGGATTTTTTCTTCGACTTAGGCGAAACGGATTCGCAACTAAGGCACCCGCTGGGGGATTTTAGTACATGTAAAAAATGAACAACAATCATTCAGAAGACTGTAAAATCATGTCTTTTGATAATCAAACTAAAGGGTACTTCTTTCTAAGTTCGAGTAATTGTGGAGCTAGGTTTGCATCGAGCAAAATGTTTCTTTTTGAGTTCTCTTCCAGGCGGGGCACGCTGAGTACACCCACTGGGTGTAGTCCCCGAGCCTCTGTCGGACTAGATGAGTCTGGCAGAGGGTTTAAGTCTCCTGGTAAACCTCCATGCAGTTGGCACGGTAAATATCTTTGTCTGGAATTGAATCAATCGGATGGATGTGTAGCGAGGTGGTTGTACGAACGACATTCGACGAGTAAGACCGCATGTACGATTCAGTGATGGCGCTTCATTTTTACCTTTTTTGCATGAAAGGGGTATTTATCCAAGTGGACGTGCTTCCCGACTGATCGGGGTATGTTGACTGCAAGGAAAAACTTGGTGGCACTTGTATGTCTCCCGGTGGAGATAGACTAGTGGTCTGACATGGACGTGCCGTGAAACCCAAGTGACTAGGCTAGTGTGTGGACTGACTCTCCAGAGAGAGGCCAGTCATTATCCCGGGGGGGAAACCAGCACATGCCATCTCTGAGTCCAAGTTTGTGAAACTGACGCCTTGGAGCCTAGGATAGGGCCAAGTGTATCCGTAGAGGAGCGTTGTTTTCACCCTTTTGCAGTCCTGAAGATGACTTTAGGTAATGATTTGGGCGATCGTCCGAGTGGACAGTACTACCCTTATAGATTTTCGGTAGACCGAGCAAGTATGGTCAGAAAGATATTCCTGATGTGATCAATGGGTTGTTTGAATGGGCGTAACCACTGAGGGCGGCATGGCCAATGGCTGTGCGTAGTCCCTGAGTGATGCTCGAAAGAGGCAACCTTGCTACAGAGTGTGATATGAGGTTTGATCATACGAGTAACTTAGTCATTCCCGTGTTGGGGGTGTAGAGGTAAAGACATGTCCAACTGATGGTGATGCGCGAGGCGGCCGAGGGGCGATGATGTGTACAACCAAGTGACGACGCGCGGGGCGGCCAAATGGGGAAGACGTGCACAACCGAGTGGCGACGCACGGAGCGGCCGAGTGGTGAAGACGTGCACAACCGAGAGGCGACGCATGGAGCGCCCGAGTGGTGAAGACGTGCACAACCGAGAGGCGACGCATGGAGCGCCCGAATGGTGAAGACGTGCACAACCGAGTGGTGTGGTGCGGGACGGCCAAGTGAGGATGTGCGAGGTGGCTGAGTGTCATATTGTGTGTTCAGCCAAGTGGCTGAAATGGTCTTCGAAGGAGTTAGACAGATGCTTTCGAAGCTAATGTAACAATGAGGTTGGTGTAGTTTGGTTGCGACACAACAAGACCGACGTGACAACTGAGTCTGAATAAGAATGAAGATGGCGTGCAGAGCGTCTGGGTGATTATAAAACTTGTCAAAGTGGCAGATCGAATGCACTTGTTGAAGTGAAGGATCTGACTAGTGATGAAGTACTTGACTACTCAGGAGAGTGTCATTCCAAATGAGATGCAGCCCCCAAGTGCGGCGTAGCCCCCGAGCGTACTACAGGCTTCGACAACGGACATGTCGGAATACGAGAAATATAGTTTTGAATGGATGATTTGCAATTCATCAAGTCGGACTCGGGTAAAGATGAGAAGAAGCTTCCGAGTGATGCTCGAAAGAGGCAAACTCGCAAAAGAGTGAAGTGTGTGAAGTTTAATTATAAAAGGGACTTATCTGTCTCATGCCTGACGAGGTCTATATCATTGATACGATGAAAAGGATTCCACAGAGGGGTTGGCTGGATGTGTTTGAAGTCAATAGAGCGATAAGGTCGGTTTTGTGGTGCGCTAGGACCGGTACGGTGATCGAGTCGGAGCAGCGATGAAGTTGGCGCATAGGGCCGTTGAGTGATCGTGTAACTTGTGTAAAAAGAAATGGCACAAGCCAACGAAATAATTTTTTGAGAAAATTTGATGTGTGCTGATATGATTTGTGTACATAACACCCATAGACACCCACTAGGAGTGCAAGGGGCTTGCCGGTTCAAAACCAACAAGATTCTAAAAGAGTGAAGGATCTAGTCGAACTTGACGAAGTAAAGGATCCAACTGGACATGTTGGAGTGCTGGCTCAAATAAAATGGAAGTGTAGTGTTCCGACTAAGTTGCAGCCCCCGAGGACTGATGCAAACTCGAAATGAAGAACACATGTGTTCGTGAATGACGTATGCGTTAAAATGGAAGTTGGACTCAACAGTGAGTACTAAGAAAGTATGTGAAAATAAGAAACCGAGCGTAGGGGCACACTCGGTAGCGTGCCCTCCGAGTGAACATGATTTTTGAATTACGGGATACTCATGCACGAGGAAATAATAGAATGTAGTGCTAGAATGACTTAGCTGTCTGAAGGCGCGCGAGTGGCCTAGTGGTGAAGATGTGTTCAACCGACGGCAATGCGAGGGGCGACCGATTGATGTAGATGTGTCCAACTGAGTGGCGACACACGGGGCGGCCGAGTGGTTATGAGGTGACCAACCTATGGAGACGCGCGGGGCGGCCGAGTGGTTATGAGGTGACCAACCTATGGCGATGCACGGGGCGACCGCTGAAGTAGACGCGTCCCGCAGAGTGATGATGTGCAGGCATCCGATGAATTAGACGCATGCCGCACAGCGGCGATGCGCGGGGCGACCGAGTGATGTAGATGCGTCCCGCGGAGTGGCGACGTGCGGAGCGTCCGGGAGATGTAGACGTGTGCCGCGGAGTGACGATGCGCGCGGGGCATCCGAGTAATGTAGATGCGTCCAGCGGAGCGACGATGTGCGCGGGGCATCCGAGTAATGTAGACGCGTCTCGCGGAGGGGCAACGTGCGGGGCGTCCGGGCGATGTAGACGTGTGCCGTGG
>NC_057795.1:96218524-96226161 GCF_018294505.1 Triticum aestivum | reverse complement strand
CGAGGCGTCCGAGTGATGTAGACACGTCCCGCGGAGGGGCGACGCGTGGGGCGTCCGGGCGATGTAGATGTGTGCCGCGGAGTGACAATGCGCTGGGCGTCCGAGTGAAGTAGAGGCGTCCCGTGGAGTGGTGGCGAGCAGGGCGTTCGAGTGACGTAGACGCGTCCCGTAGAGCGGTGATGCTCGGAGCGTCCGAGTGATGTAGACCCATCCCATGGAGAGTCGATGCACGGGGTGTCCGAGTGATGTAAACATGTCCTGCGGAGGGACGGCGTGCCTTGTCCTCTGACTTGCGCTCAGGTACTGGACGAGGGATCTGTCCGAGTGAACTCGGGTTCATGGCCAAGTGAACTTGAGTCTGTTTCTGGATCGCTTTATCTGACTGAACTCCGAACCAATCTAGTTAGCTACCGTCCGAGTGAAAGATCTATCGGATGACCCTGCAAGTTAGTAGCAAGTACGGCCATGAAGTTGAAGGCCGGACGGTTATATGTGCATGCATGCATGAATTTACTGGTGCGGAACCGGTATGTTGCTGGAAGCAATTAGATAGGTGGCGTTAGTAATCCCAATCAATTGGCCGGTTAATAAGGCGATTACCTTAACAAAGCGGTCAATCCTTGGCGGAATTTTTGTTTGCTTGCGTAGAGGATAACTTGGTACTTTGAAAAGAATCCTCCACTTATTTTTCAAGACTCCAAAACAACGCTCAATGACATTGCGTAGTCTAGAATGAGTATAATTGAAGTGCTCCTTTTTACCTCTCGGCATGGTGCCTTGATGGAACTCTTGAAAATGATACTTTTGGCCCCTATACGGTGCAAGATAACCCTGTTTGTTGGGGTAGCCTGAGTCAACAAGATAAAATTTCCCTGTTCATGGCAATGCATTTTAGCAAATGTCAATGTAAGGCATAAAACTATTGTACTGAGTATCAAGTTTCGTACCTAAAGGTGGATATGGAAACTTGTGATCAAACCGGCTACGAGCATCCTTGAATGGCCTCATATCATGGACCGATCCAGGCCACCCCGCAAGCACAAAAGTGAATCTCATGTCGAAATCACACACAACCATAACACTCTGACTACAGTAACCATGTCTGCTTAAATACTGTGGAACCTTGTTTGGTGGCACCACAACCGGCACATGAGTCCCATCTATTACTCCAATGCAATCATTGAACCATGGGTACCACTGAGCACCTCTTAACCTTTCATGGACAACTCTAAATTCAGGATCTCGTGGCTTAATGATGTCAATGGAAAGCTTAACCATACATTCCAAAACTTTGTTAAACTTTCTACTGACTGTCTCCATGGACCTGATAAACCGATTCTCAGCGTGTCTAACAGATTGGGGAAATCCAACTATATATAAAAAGAGAGCTAAACACTCAACTGATGACATTTTCTTGGTTGACTTCAGTCCATAAGACTCCACTAGCAGATTATGTAGTTTATCAAACACCGGTGGGTACATCCTAAACATTTTGTAGCAATCTGTTCTGTTTCCTAGAGTTCTCACTACCCATTCATATCCAGACTCTTTAGCTTTTAAAATTCTCCTTTCCCCTTTAACCATGAAACGATCCATGTAGTACATACCAAACATGTGGGCGACCATACCTAGTTTGTTGAGCCTCTGCCGCCTCAACTGAAGTAGTGCTAGCACTCTATTGGTCCTTGTATATTCTTCTTCCTCATCACTAGAGTCATGATCTTCATCAGTCCTGTCCTCATCACTAGACTCATCATCTTGGTCTGTACTGTCCTCATCACTAGATTCATCCTCATTCTGCAAGAAAAGCACAAACAAATAGAAATCATGAAGTCTACAGACATAATGAACATATCATCAACACATGCAAATACACAGATCGGTAGATAATAATTTGTCCAGAAACATAATGATTAAGGCCACATTAGTCCACAAATCATGTCATCCACGACTCAAGACACAAGAGGACACACATGACTCAAGACACAAGAGGACACACATGACTCAAGACACAAGACTAGATGACACAGATCATTCTGCCTTCATATCTCGCCATCTGTTGCATACATGTTCTTTGCCCTACACCATCTCTTCAACCATATCAACCTAGCTTCAGGGGTCTTCATGTTCTGGAAGACAGTTCTGTTGTGTTTCTCCTTGAATAAATCACAAGCAACAATGGCAAGGTTCTGACAGTTTTTTACTGACTGAGCACGTTCCTCACTTCTCCTAACCTTTTCATTGCCTTGGTTCACAAGAGCCTGCAAAATAGAGTCTGTTTTCTCACTTTCCTTCTCCAACTTAGTTTCTATGTCCTTCATATATTTTACAAATGGACCCCGAGTTTTGCCTTGAGTACGAGGCATGTTGTCTAAAGTTTTGCTTCTCTTTGAAGGACTACTAGCTGTACTCCTTAACTCTGAGCGGCTCCCTCTCTTTTGAGTGTTGGTACTCATAGGGCTGGACACAAAGCCTTCATTGCCATCCAGGTCATCATCATTATTTAACTCCAAACAATCTTCTGTCCCAGGAACATAAGCAGATGAACCATCCACAACGACCTCATGAAATATCTCATGTAACAGGGGCATATACTCAGGGTTACCATTTCTAAATTTCTTGAGATTTGGTCTGTCCTGAAAAGAAATAATAGAAAGAAATCAGCATATATATCTTCTGTCATTGGAACATATGCAAAAATGAACACTTGAAGGAGAGGGAGCAAGAATATAAGCAAAAATACCTTGATTTCTTTCTCCCACCAATCTGCAGTTGCCGTCACTTCGCCATCTAAGCCGCGGCCGCAGACGGTTTGCTGCTGCAACCATACCCAATCATTGTACAAGCCCTTCAAGTTAGTTATTTTGTTCCTGAATTCCCTGCCTGGATGCCACAGCTTTGCCCTTTCCCAATATTTCTCCCTCATATTCTTGTATGCCTGAGGGCACTAAACTCTACCAACGTAATTGCCAGCATCTATTTCCTCACAAGCTATTTCACATAAGGTCAATGTATTTCTGTCTGTCCAGTTAGCCTTGCTTTTTGGCCTCTATTAAAAAAATGTATGACAAAACAGAACAAGTACTATTTCAGATACTGTACTATTTTTGATAAATATGACAGAACAAGTTTCTACTTTCTACTTTCCACTTAACAAGCTGTAGTTTCTACTTTCTACTTTCCACTTAACATACATTCATTCAAGCAAACACAACAATTGGACAAATATTGTACCTGGATATGCTGGTTCAGCATGCTGTCGTCTTCCTCTGCCTGAACATCTTCTTCAGCTGGTTCATCTTCTTCCTCAACATCTTCTACCATGATCGGTGCTGCCTGCCACTGCCTACCGCTGCCTGAGCGACTTAAACCAGCACCACCTCGTCCTGACGTCGCGACGACCTGCTTGCCACGACGATCTGGGGCTCTCACTGGGGGGAGACCTTGGCGAGGTGGACGACCCTGCCGCTGCGCCACGCCATCCGATCTGGTCCGCTGGAGGGGCACAGCATGGCCGGCCGCACTCCCGGGATGAAAAAGGTGCGTGTACATGCCCATGTTGGGGTAGGAGGTGGCGACGGCGGAGTTGCCGTTGAGGTTGATGTTCTCCAACCCGATGGGAGCGCGAAGCCCCCCGGCCACCGAGCCGCGGCCAAGCCCCCCAGCCACCGAGCCGCGGCCGAGCCCCCCTGCCACCGAGCCGCGCTCGAGCCCCCCTGCCACCAAGCTGCGGCCGGCGGATCCCCGGAGACGAGGGGGTGTCATCCCCCACCCGTCCTCGTCGATGTGGTGCACCGCAGCACCGGAAGACGCCGTCTGCGAGATGAAATCAAAGGGGAGTTCGCCGTCGCCGTCCATGGTACAGACGCGGGAGCGCAGCGCAGCGGAGTGCTGCGGGCGCGGCGCGGCGGATCACTGCGGGCGCGGCACGGCGGGGCACTGTGGGCGCGGCACGGCGAAGCACTGCGGGCGCGGCGGGAGTGCGGCGGCGGCGGTGGAAAGGGAAGCGGCGGAGTGGAAAGGGGAGCAGCTGCCCCCTGCCTGCGTGCGAAGGGGATGGGGCGGCAGATGCATCGCCCGCAATAAGATGGGCCTGCCAATTAATTAGAGGAGAGACTTTAGTCACTTTTAGTTGGGGGTGGGGTGACTAGGGACTAAACTAGTTTTAGTCACCCACTAGTCAGGGATGTTTGGAGGTTTACTCACTAAAAGTGACTACTACTAGTCTCTAGCCTCTAGTCACTAGTGATCCAAACACCCTCTATGAGACCAACGTTTAGGCATGCACTTAATGATTGCCGGTGAAGCCGCGTACGTGTGCGAGATCCGGAGATGTCCTTCTGATTCCTTTTTCCCTGCGTGCAGTTAATGCTTGATTAGGTGGCCCACGTTACACATGCACTTACCAGCCATTTATTCCTTCAATCCCGAACGGCCATCGCCGCCGCAGCGCGCCTCCACCATCGAGACCGTCGCAGGCGACTGGCACCAGAGGCAGGAGCACTGCTTGCCTGCACCGCCACCGCGGAGATCGCCGGCTTGCAGCCGAGAACACGAGGCCGGAGTCGACGGCGAGGTGAACGGCGACGACGGAAGTGCGTGTGGCTCAACAACGGGGTTGGAGATGATGATGACGCGGACGCCGCTGGTGGCTGCCCGTAGAGGCGCAGTCGGCGGTGCCGAGGTCGGAGACGACAACGGGGCGGATGGCGCCGGAGGTCGTCCGTGGAGGCGCAATCAGCTGTGCCAAGGTTGGAGATGACGACGACCGCGCGTGGAGGCGCCGTCGGCTGTGACAAGGTCGAAGACGACGATGAGGCAGATGGTGTCGGTGGTCGTCCATGGAGGCGCAGCCGGTTTCTTGCTTTCGCGCCAATTCAAGTGATCAGCTCATGCGGATGGGAGGCCAGCCAACCTGAAGGTCGATAGTTTTCCTTGTACGTGCTTGGATGGATGTACGTTTTCCTTTTGCTTGCGATGCTTTGCTTGTTGTGCAGATGAACAGTATAGAAAATGTGTTAAAAGATGAAAATCAAACCGAATAGAGGGTACCAGCAGGAACCGATGTGCCGCTGGTGGTAGAAGAAATAACCATCTGCATCATGGCTCGATTGACGCCATATGCCCCACGGTGGGCGCCAACTGAAGTGGGAACGATTCCGACAATAATAAGGTATAGGGTAACGGAGCATGATCTATCGAGATGCATATGGGTGACACGGTGGTTTTAGCGAGTTCGGGCCTCTCACGGTGGAGATAACAACTCCACGTCTCGTGCTCCGGAGAGGCTTTGTTTTATCTGAGTATATATCCGGAGATTACAATGTGTGTGTGAGAGAGAGGAACAGATCCCCATGCCTAAGTTAAGTCCCGAGACTAATGGTGAAAAGAGAGAGAGATGGAAGAAGAAGCCCCCCAAGTCTAGTGGTGGGGGTGGCTTATATAGAGTGAGCCACCCCCTCACCTCCTATGTTACAAACTGGGGCATGAATGCCATAATACCAACCCACTACCAAGCCCTCGCCATGAGAATGATGTCGACTGCTTTGTTGCCTGCTCGTCTTCGTATATCCGAGTGAGTCGTACGGTCGAGTGGTGAATTGTCATCAGAGTGGATGGTACACTGCTTGGTCGAGTGGATAGTATGTCTGTATGAAATTTATCTGGACCCACATGTTGTGTGGACCCCATGCTTTATGATACTTCGACCCTTCGTGGGCCTACCTGTTACGTGTATCCCCAACACCTGAGTCTGAGGTATCATGACACCAATCGGATCTGAATCTCGGTCATATATGATGGTTGGGACAACTTTCTAGGAGTTATGATGTTGGTCCTTTGGTGACCTAGAAATATGATGTCATGCCTAGCACCCCTGGCTGGAGGACCTATAATTTCTTTTGCAAGGATAACCGTTCTTCCTAGAGGAAATTGTAGGACTTGTTTTATAAGTTGCTCCTGATGGATCACTTGTGTATCCAAAGTCCGGCCCTTAATTGAAACACCATCTCATTGCTACCTCAAAGCATGACTATGATACCCCGATCATCAACAAGAACATTGGAGGCGCGATGCTAAATGTTTCTTGGTCAGTTATCCAAACACAGTTGTATGGGCAACATCTTGATTAATCCTTGCCTCTTTATCTGAATGGTTGGGTACTTCCTCTCCTACCCTGTATGTCATGTTCGGCTTGTCCATGGGAAGGATATACTCCTAATAATTGTGTGTAATCACAATTTTCCTTTTCATTGTTCTATTTAATCTGATAATCACGTTTTCTTTTCATTCTTTTGTTTAACCTTTCCTGTAATCTGTCTTAACTGAGCAGAGATAATTCCCTGCTTAGGTAAGCACCTTGTTGTATCACTCTGTCGGTAAGACCCTGTTTCTATTATTGATGACATTCCGGTAACCACATATGGGTGAGAACTTTGCCAATTGGTTCGCCTCGTTCAACGAGCAGAAAAATGGTTCTCTTCATTCCCCGACCTTGGTACCGACATTGTTGCCGACATAGCTGACAAGCTATCCATTGACATGCCTCCCTGTCACGCCTGTGCAAGATGTCACCACCCTTCCTACTTTCAACCCACATGGTGGGCCCATAACCCACATGTCCACTAGATCGAAACTTGACTCCTCTTTACAACCCGGATTCTAATGTATCCTTTGCACCTGGCTTCGTATGTGATTCACGAACTAAATTCTATACCATTATTCATCTTGGAATCAAACACCATGTTATTCTCGTTGTTCAAACCCCCATTCCAGCTTCTGTCTAGTCATTGAATGATTGCCTACCCATTTGAAACTTTGGTACCATCGTATATTGCACTCAACGAATTCACTGAAATACAACTCGTGGGGTACCTCGTGTATTTCCCATTGAGTTCACCGTCAGATGCCCAGCTTTGTGGAGATCCGTTCTTTCAGAGATTTTCCCCTTGGTCGCGTTCGTAGGACGATGGAGATCCCGAAGAAAGGATGACGACATGATCATGGTGACTTGAAGCAGACAAATGAAGGCATCAACGATCGGGAACAACCTCTTCGAAAGGGAAGCCAAGATCGAGGAGACTCGTTAGGTTTTCGCTACCAGCACTTTCCCCCTTACTCCATCGCTTAAATCTCGGGACGAGATTTCTTGTAGTGGAAGAGAATTTTGACGCCCGGATATTCAGGCTACAGTAATCCCATGTTAACGATGCCACATCACCCTGGTAACTGTTGCTAAACTCTCGTTAGTTCAAAACCAGTTCAAAAGTCAAATTCAAAATATGTCAAACAACAAAAATTTTCAAACTTTAAAACTAAAATGTTTGGAGCGTGCAAATTAATACTTAGGAATTTAAGGTGAAGGAAACACACTTTTACAGAATGCATAAATATTTTAAATTGAACTAAAATAGAAAAGGAAATAAATAGATAAAGAAAAACTAAAACTAAAACTAACAAAGAAAAAGTGGGGAACCTCCCCCCCCCGACGGCCCACTGACCCAGATGGCCGGCCAGCCCACCCCACCGCCTTAACCCCTGCCCCCACTGAAACCCTAGCGCCCCACTCCCCCACTTTCCCCCTCACATCGCCACCCCCTCTCCTCCCTCCTGATCCAATCTGGATCGAGGAGAAACCC